>NW_011500494.1:138940-140522 GCF_000495115.2 Populus euphratica
GTATAACCGACACCTGAGCTATGAAAGGAACTTGATTTGTTGTTAACATAAGTTATAATCATGAATGCTTGATGAAATTTACAAGTATTAACATTAATTGAATAAGATGACTAATATAATCATGTTAACAATCTATAATCTGATTGAAACCTCCTTTGTGTGTGGTTTCTAATTGAATAATAAGAGTTTATACTATACTTATTTGACATATCATTAGTGGATCCTCTAACCTTGACATTGTTTGTTATCATTGTTTAATCCTTACGTTAATTTTCCATCTCAAAGTTCTTATCAACTTTTCTTTTTTTTCTTTTTCTTCTTTTTCTTTATTATTGTTATTATTATTATTATTATTATTATGACTATTATTACTATTACTACAACAACTACTACTACTAGTAGTATTATTAGTATTATTATTGCTACTGTTATTATTGTTACTATTGTTGTTATTTATAATTGTTGTCTATAATTTGTACAATTAACCTCCCTGTGGTTCGACCCCAGTCTTGCCGGGTTATTTATTACTTCGACACTCCTGCACTTGGGAAAAGACATCAATCTTTTTGTCGTGTCAAGTTTTTGGCGTCGTTGCTGGGGAGGTAAGTTTTGTATAAATTATAATATTTATTTTATTTTTTCTTTTCACTTTTCTTGTATATAACTTTGTTTCTTTTCTCTTGTTTCTTCTTCTTTTGTTTTCTTTTTCCTTTTATTCTATTCCTACACGTGCATAAGAGTGTGGTCACGTACATCAAGTGGTAGACTTTGTAGGGTATCCTCATCATTTTCAGAAAATATGGTTGAATAAGATAATCAGTCACTTCATAATGAGAACAATGAGAATAACCGTGCTAGAACACTTAGAGACCACATCAATCCCACAAGAACAAGTGCACCATCATGCATAGTTTTTCCTCCCGATGCATCTCATTTTAATTTTAAGCCAGGCATTATTCAACTTTTATCTTCTTTTCATGGTTTAGAATTGAAAAATCCATACTTGCATTTAAGGGAATTTGAGGAGGTCTGCAACACATATAATAATTTAAATTGTAGCGTGAACACCATCAGATTAAAGCTTTTTCCTTTTTCATTAAAAGATAAAGCTAAAACATGGCTACAAAATTTGAGACCAGGATCCATTCGTGCTTGGGATGAAATGCAACAACAGTTTTTAAAGAAGTTTTTCCCATCTCATCAAACAAACTCTTTCAAAAAACAAATCACCACTTCCACTCAAAAACCAGGAGAAACATTTTACCAATATTGGGATAGGTATCGAGACTTGCTTAGTACTTGCCCTCATCATGGTTTTGAAATATGGAGATTGATTTCATATTTTTACGAAGGGTTAACACCTAGAGATAGGCAAATGGTTGAATTGATGTGCAATGGAACTTTTGAAGATAAAGACCGTGATGAAGCAATGAAGTACTTATACTTGTTAGCTGAAAATGCTCAAAATTGGGACACCGCGGGTACTTATGAGGCACCGAGCAAAACTCAATCTCATACATCTAGTGGAGGTATGTACAACCTTAGGGAAGATCATGCCCTTCAAGCCAAGTTTGCATCTTTA
>NW_011506540.1:0-1557 GCF_000495115.2 Populus euphratica
TAGCTTTCGGAACTATTTGCATTTGCATTGTATTGTCACTTGGGATTTTGTTGTGGTTGAGATGAAGACTTTCCTTTCTCTTGGAAACTGAGTGTAGATGTCAATTTTACAAGAGTATCTTTAAAATCTATCATGCTTTGAGTAAGTTGAGTGTTGATTATCTCTTGCCTTTCAATGAATGCATGTAATGTTTCCTCAAGATTTCTTCTAGGAGGTGGATCATAAGGAGGTGCATATCCATGAGAATTTTAGAAATTATGTTGTGCTTGAAACGGTGGTTATGAAATTTATGCATTGTTATTATCACTCTTCGAACTGAAATTTGGCTAAGTTCTCCAACTATGGTTGTATGTTTGTGAGTATGGGTTATGGTTAGGCCTTTAAAAACAGTTTAAAGCATGAGCTTGTTCATGGAGACATTCCTTAAAAAAAGACAAAGTTAACTATTTCAAAAATATAAAACCAATCTCCATGTTTCAAAATTGTGATGAGGGCAAGCATTAAACAAGTTTCGATAACTATCCCAACATTGATAAAATGTTTGTCCTAGTTTTTGAGTGAAAGTGATGATTTGTCTTTTGAAAGAGTTTGTTTTGTGAGATAGGAAAAATTTCTTTAAAAACTAATGTTGCATTTCATCCCAAGCATGAATGGATCCTCGTCTCAAATTTTGTAGCTATGTTTTAGCTTTAGCTTTTAATAAAAAAGAAAAAAGCTTTAATCTGATGGTATTCATGCTACAATTTAAGTCATTATAGGTGTTACAAACCTCCTTAAATTCCTTTAAATGCAAGTATGGATTTTCTAAATCTAAACCATCAAAAGAAGGTAAAAGTTCAATAATGCCTAGCTTAAAATTGAAATGAGATATATCAGGGGGGAAACTATGGATGATTGTGCACTTGTTCTTATGGGATTCATGTGATCTCTAAGTTTTCTAACACAGTTATTTTCATTATTCTCATTATGAAATGGGGTCAAACCATAAGAAGGTTAATTGTATAAATTATAGATAACAATAATACAACAACAATAATAACAATAATAATAATAGTAGTAGTAGTAGTAGTAGTAGTAGTAATAGTAATAGTAATAGTAATAGAAGTAGTAGTAGCAGTAGTAGTAGTAATAATGATAATAATAAAGAAGAAGAAGTTGATGAGAATTTTGATATGGAAGATTAATGTAATAATTAAATAATGATAACAACAAATGTCAAAGTTAGAGGATCCACTAATAGTATATCAAACAAGTATAGTATAAACTCTTATTATTCAATTGGAAACCACACATAAAGGAGGTTCCAATTAGATTATATATTGTTAACATGATTACATTATTCATCTTATTCAATTAATGCTAATACTTGTAAATGTTATCAGGCATTCATGATTATAACTTATGTTAACAACAAATCAAGTTCCTTTCATGACACAGGTGTCGGTTATACCATACAGTATGGACTATAAAAGTACCAAACATTTGTTGTACCAAGTGTTATACAATATAAATCTAGATTAGTCATTTAACAAGCAAAGTATTAAAGAGTGAACAAGA
>NW_011506540.1:1782-2052 GCF_000495115.2 Populus euphratica
ATTCTTACACCATTAGTGTAATATTTTCACCTTGACATAATAAACTTAACTAAACATAACAAATGAAAAAAATAAAATAAAAAAATAATTGGTCTTAGAGATTAGGTACGGAGACTAGTTGCGTGAAGGGAAGGTATTAGCACTCCAAATACGCCCTACCTAAGGTAAGCTGCATTGTTTTATTGTCTAATAAAGAATTTAATGCCTTATCATGTTGATCCATCTAGGGTTCAAGAAAAGCCCTCCTTAGTAAGGAGATTCTTATCTTAT
>NW_011505936.1:0-2755 GCF_000495115.2 Populus euphratica
GAGTGTTCATTTGTTTCACATATTTGACATGTAATGTTTTCAACAGATTTTAATTGACCAATCTTTTTCAATTCTAGTGCCTCGACTTTTCTAGCTAAAGATTGGCTTGGAGGTCATGATCTTCCCTAAGGTTGTACATACCTTTAGTAGATGTATGAGGTTGAGTTTTACTCGGTGCCTCATAAGTACCCGCGGTGTCCCAATTTTTGAGCATTTTCAGCTAACAAGTCTAAGTACTTCATTGCTTCATCAGGATCTTTATCTTCAAAAGTTCCATTGCATATCAATTCAACCATTTGCCTATCTCTAGGTGTTAACCCTTCGCAAAAATATGAAACCAATCTCCATGTTTCAAAACCATGATGAGGCCAAGTACTAAGGAAGTCTCGATACCTATCCCAACATTGGTAAAATGTTTCTCCTGGTTTTTGAGTGAAAGTGGTGATTTGTCTTTTGAAAAAATTTGTTCGATTAGATGGGAAAAACTACTTTAAAAACTGTTGTTGCATTTCATCCCAAGCACGAATGGATCCTGGTCTCAAATTTTGTAGCCATGATTTAGCTTTATCTTTTAATGAAAAAAAAAAAAGCTTTAATCTGATGGTGTTCATGCTATAATTTAAATTATTATATTTGTTGCAAACCTCCTCAAATTCCCTTAAATGCAAGTATGGATTTTCTAATTCTAAGCCATGAAAAGAAGGTAAAAGTTGAATAATACCTGGTTTAAAATTAAAATGAGATGCATCGGGAGGAAAAACTATACATGATGGTGCACTTGTTCATGTGGGATTCATGTGGTCTCTAAGTGTTCTAGCATGTTATTCTCATTATTCTTATTATAAAGTGATTGATTATCTTCTTCGGCTATATTTTCTGAAAATGATGAGGATACCCTACAAAGTCTACCACTTGATGTACGTGACCACACTCTCATGCACGTGTAGGAATAGAATAAAAGGAAAAAGAAAACAAAAGAAGAAGAAACTAGAGAAAAGAAACAAAGTTGTATACAAGAAAAGTGAAAAGAGAAAATAAAATAAATATTATAATTTATACAAAACTTACCTCCCCGGCAACGGCGCCAAAAACTTGACACGACTAAAAGATTGATGTCTTCTCCCAAGTGCAGGAGTGTCGAAGTAATAAATAACCCGGCAAGACCGGGGTCGAACCACAGGGAGGTTAATTGTACAAATTATAAACAACAATTATAAACAACAACAACAATAATAGTAGCAATAATAATACTAATAATACTAGTAGTAATACTAGTAGTATTAGTAGTAATAGTAGTAAGAATAATAATAATAATAATAACAATAATTAAGAAAAAGAAGAAGAAGAAGAAGAAAGGTTGATGAGAACTTTAAGATGGAAAATTAACGTTAGGATTAAATGATGATAACAAACAATGTCAAGGTTAGAGGATCCACTAATGGTATGTCAAACAAGTATAATATAAACTCTTATTATTCAATTGGAAACCACACTTAAAGGAGGTTTGACACGACTAAAAGATTGATGTCTTCTCCAAAGTGCAGGAGTGTCGAAGTAATAAATAACCCGGCAAGACCAAGGTCGAACCACAGTGAGGTGAATTGTACAAATTATAAATAACAATAATACAACAACAATAACAATAACAACAACGACAACAACAATAATAATAGTAATAACAGCAATAATAATAATAATAATAATAATAATAATAATAATAGTAGTAGTAGTAGTAGTAGTAGTAATAATAATAATAATAAAGAAAAAAAGATGAAGAAGATGAGGATGAGAACTTTGAGATGAAATATTAACGTAAAGATTTAACAATGATAACAATAAATGTCAAGGTTAGAGGATCCACTAATGGTATGTCAAACAAGTATAGTATAAACTCTTATTAGTTAATTGGAAACCACACACAAAGGAGGTTCCAATCAGATTATAGATTGTTAACATGATTACATTAGTCATCTTATTCAATTAATGCTAATACTTGTAAATCTCGTCAAGCATTCACGATTATAACTTATGTTAACAACAAATCAAGTTCCTTTCATAGCTCACGTGTCGGTTATACCATACAGTATGGGCTATGAAAGTGCCAAGCATTTGTTGTACCAAGTGTTATACAACATAAATGAAGATTAGTCATTTAACAAGCAAAGTATTAAAGAGTGAACAAGATAACAAATACAAAACATGTTAGTATCAAACATTAAAGTCCATATTGAGTTTACACTATACTTATTCTTACACCATTAGTGTAACCTTTTCACCTTGACATAATAAACTTAGCTAGACATAATGAAAGAAATAAAAATAAATAAACAAAATAAGAACATGAATAAGATTAAAGTTAACTAAGTAAATGAAAGGAAATGAAAGGCATAAACTTGATATTAATGAAAGCAAAGCATAAAAATTACAAAAAATACAAAGAGAGAAAGGAAGAGCATGATCTTGATCTGGAAACCAAGATGCCTAAATGCATGGCTAATGCCTCCTTTTATAGGCCAAAATTGGGAACTATTGATGTGATGACTAATTGATAAGTGGGTGGCGAACTTTTGACTTGGTGACAATCCTTATCTTCTCTTGTCTGCCCAAAACGTCATTGATAACGTCAAAACTGGAGCCAGTTGCAACATGAAAGTTGTAGGCAATTGTCTCAGCTTTCTTGTGTAAAAAATTCAGCTCATTTGGACTTCTAGAACTCCAGATATGGCCAGAATACCGAACAGTGCTCTGGCTGGAA
>NW_011505588.1:0-1901 GCF_000495115.2 Populus euphratica
AGACCAGTTGGTCTTAAGGCATTAGGTGTTGAGACACCCCTTCGAGCTTAATAACTCGGGTTACAGATACTAATACGTAAATAGTGCAATGTTTGATTTCCTTAAGCTTTTCTCCTCAACCTGTGTAACAAACGTTGGGCCAATAGTTCCAAAGTTAGTGGACTTTAGGGTATTAGGTGTTAAAACACCCCTTCGGGATTAATAACTGATTAGTACTTAAAGTGCATTCTCATTAAGGATTTATGTCATCATATTGCACCTAAAATATCATTAAATTCCCTAACAAAAGCATGTTTTATATTAGCACGTCTAAAAATATAATATACCTTTAATTCATGGTAAATGTGCATCCTAAATGCAGGTCTATCACATGAATTAAAGGATTGATTGATGAGTTTACTTATTGAAATACTTAGCAAAGTGTTGCTGGTGCATTCCAAACTCGAACACCATTCGGTAATTGGATCATATCTGGAGTTATAGATATCGGATTTAGGTCCATTTTATATGGATGGAAAGGTAAGACATAGACCTACAACTTTCATGTGGACTTAAAGACTCAATTCTGTCGTTTTCAAGTTCAAATCTTAGCAACAACGAAGATGTCAGAAGCTGTCCTGCAGCTCAAACACTATTCGATTTTTGGCTCATATCTTGAGTTTTAGAAGTCCAAATGAACTCTGGTTTTTTTTGTTGGAAAAATGAGACAATTGCCCACAACTTCCATAATTCAATTAGCTATAATTCTGATGTTTGCAATGACATTTTAGCCAGCCAACAATATCAATAATCAGCCCACAATATAAAAAAAACAGCAGCCATTAATGTCAAAAACCAGCCACCAAATCAATGGATGCCCACCAATTCTTCAATCAATCAATAGTTCTGAAACTTAGCCTATAAAAGGAGGCATTGTCCATGTATTTAGTCATATTAATTTTCAGATCAAAGTTATCTTCTTGCTTTCTCTCTACATCTTTGTAATGTTCAAGTTTTCTTTTATGCTATAGTAATCTCTTGTTTATGCTCTTTCATTTCCTTTCCTATACTTAGTTAGCTTATATTATGTTTATGTTCTTATATTGTTTATTTGTGTTTTTCTCCTTCTTAATGTTTAGCTAAGTTAATTATGTCAAGGTGAAAAGGTTTCTCTAATGGTGTTAGAATAGGTATAATATAAACTCAACATGAGCTTTAAATGTTTATATCCAAGAAAGATTGTTATTAACATGTTTTATCTTTTTATCTTACTAATTCTTAATACCTTGCTTATTAAATGTTTAATTTAGATTTGTGTTGTATAATATTTGGTACATCAAATGCTTGATCTTTCATAGTTTTCGGCCGAAATCGTTATTATGATAGAAACTTGATTTGTTGTTAACATAAACTAGCAACATGAATGCTTGATGATATTTATAAGTATGGTATTACTTATATAAGATAATTAATATGATCATGTTAGTAATTTATAATGAGCTAATAACGAGAAATCATCCGATTAGAACTTCCTTTGTGTGTGGTTTCTAGTTGAGTAATAAAAAGAGTTTATATTATATTTATTTGAAATACCATTAGTGAATCCTATAACCTTGACATATGTTTTGTTATTGTTTAATCCTTACATCAATATCACATCCCAAAACTTTCTTCAACTCCTTTTCTGTTATTATTCTCTTTAAATCTTTTTCTTTATTTGCAATTTATATAATTCACTCCCTGTGGTTCGACCCCGGTCTTGCCGGGTTATTTTACTTTGACACTCCTGCACTTGAGATAAGACAACAACTCTTTGATTGTGTCAATAACTCAGGTTAGGGAGGCTACGATACCAAACGTATCTACGTTTTTATTTATTTTATTTTTTTAATTACATTTATTATCATTATTTTTTCTTTTTT
>NW_011505588.1:2250-2499 GCF_000495115.2 Populus euphratica
TTTTTTTTTTCAACTACTACCCTCTCCCCTCAACTAAAACGAAACATTTTCCTCAATGTTCTAAGGTAGAAAGATAAAGTATAGAAGATATCACCTGAAATAACGAACACTGACAAACCTGAAATACACTTAAACAATGTAAGAAATAACAAAACACAAGGTTTCACAAATGAAGGTTCAAATCCAATCTAAGCTTTTTATGGTTGTCCTTAGGTGACCAATTTATACAACTCATGGGGGGATCAATTA
>NW_011505588.1:2779-3245 GCF_000495115.2 Populus euphratica
TATTTGATTAGATATTATGGAGACCTATAGTTCCTCTCCAATTGTGTTTCCAATAATGTCCCCTTGTGTAAAAGCTTTGGGGAGGACCCCTAAAACATGACTACCTCTTAAAAATATAGTTATTGACACACCCTCCATTAACCCAAGGTTGCCTCCTCCATATACTAAATGAATCTTTCTTGCAGCTAATACCTGACCAAGATGATTTGTTAATTCCAAAAACTCCTTTTCTTTCCTAGGACTAGATCCACGAAAAACACAAATAGTTCGTATTTTATGACTTGAGGAACTTGCCATGTCTACACACTTTGATATCTGTGGAAGGTGTGGGTTAAGTAGAAATGAAGGGAAGGAAGAGAAGAATTTATAGATGAGAAAAGTGAAAATGCAATCATACCACCTATATTTAGGCCAACTGGAGTCTCTTTCCCTCTCTCTTTTATTATTATTTAAAAAAAAAAACATG
>NW_011505932.1:0-2764 GCF_000495115.2 Populus euphratica
CACATGCAGAATTCATTGTTCGTCGATAAATTATTATTCTTTGTAAGGGTATAATTATCATTATAATCTTTAGCCTCGGGCTTATAACTAAAAATACGAGTTTTGAATGTTAATTTCAGTTAATTTTACTTTTTTTAATATTTAATTTATTAAAAATTAATTTTCACAGTTATTTTCTTTAATCTCCTTCCTATAAGATTTTCTTACACTTGTGTTTATATTGTAGGGCTAATAGGTTACTTGAATTTTTTTATTTTATTTTTTAATATTAAATTGTTTAATGATTGAATTTCATAATTTTATTTAATTTTTTTATGGTGTTATACAAATATCACAATTAAATCATAAATTTAACATATTAATTTAAATTACTTTAAGTTAATTTTTTAACATTTATTACATTGTTAATTTTTTTCATATTATTTAATTTATCACTTATGTTATCGTAGAATTATTTTTTGTATACTAAAAAAATAAAAAAGATCCCCTCGCGATGAAGTATGGCCCCTGTCTAATGCCTAATACTAAATCTTCCGGTGGTATTTGTAAGGGAGGGAGGCGGCATTAATTTTTATTTCCCAATCTTTGGTAAGAGAACGGGGGTTGAGAGACAGCTGGCAGCAAACATGAAATCACGTCGTACGCAGGGCTCTTGACTGCTGTTATTATAAATAAAACAAGACGCAGTTCCCCTGTTTCTCGTCATGACATTCATCTGTCAGCACCGCCATTGTTAACTATAGTTCTTGCACTGCACCCTGCTCCCCTCCCACCAACTACTCGAAAACGAGACCCCATTATTGCCGCAGCATTCTACACTTCATAAACTAGCCTATGGAATCGTGGCAGTAATTTTCTTTTTCCTTTTTTATTTCCACGTCTGCTTCATTTCATAGTCAGCTGCAACATGTTCTTGGGTTGCATTTTCTTAACGTCAAAGTTTTTAAAATAAAAAGAATAATTACAAAAAAAAGGCATGATGACGATGAAAAAGATGGTTGTTATATAATATTTGTGAATATTTGTTTGTTGTGGTAGAGGTGGTAATGAGCAGTAGAAATGATTGTGATAATGGCAATTATACTAAATGGTTACGTATACGAAAATCATATATAATAATTGTATATTTTTTAAATAAAATAATTAATTTTGCTGATGTTGATGTTAATAATAATGATAATGATTGTAATAATAAAAAATTACAAATCAAAGTTTATAAATGCATATTTGATTAATGAGCAAAAATATTTAATTTATTATCATAAATACATGCTAAACAACTAGAGTTCTATATGTTTAAAACTATAGGTATGTAAAAGTATAACTAATGATAAACATGATTTTAATACAAAAATAATTATAAAATTCTAATATGCATGCTAAGCATGTAATCAAGTTTACAATTGATATTACTTTAAAGTTATAGCATGTATATTAGTAATAAAAAATATATATTTAAATTAGAATAAATAAAAATACTTACTTGTTAAAATATTTTAAAATAATAAAAAATTTATTGTTATTAATGATAAATTATTTATTCTTGAAATTTTATTACTTCTCACTTGCACACTTGTACAGATATGATATTTGTAACATGTTTTCCAAAATTACAATATCATCTTAATTTAGATGCACATTTAAATAATATATTTAAAAAAAAATGAAACTCAAGCATTTTTCACAAAATGAACCTAAGCTCCAGATTAAAAAAAAAAATCAAAGCTTAGAATAAAAAAACAATTATTAAAACATGAGGCTATGAAGAGTATGTAAGAATCTAAAAAAAATCAAGTTGTAAACTCTTCCTTGGTTGCTTTATTATAGTGAATTTTAGAAATTAAAAAGTTAAATAATTAATAAAAATTTATTTTTATTGTTATAAATGTTTGATTAGCCACTATAAATTAAGAATTACATATAGAAAAACCAAGAGTTATTTGAAATAAATCTTTTTTTTATCTATGATTTGTTTGAAACATATTAATTAAATAAATTTCCAACCAAAAAGATATTGATGATAATAGTAGAGGTGATACAATAGAAATCGTTTTATATATTTATTATAGCAATATATCATTTTTAATTTAAAAAGGAAATTTCATTTTTATTTCCTATTTTTATTCTCACCCAACAAAAATACAAAAATACGTTAACTTTTTATCTTCATTCTCATTATTTCTTATAATTATTGCTTCATTACTTTTAATTAAATACATTTTCCTAAAGGAAATACAGTCCAATTGTTATCAAATTTTAACTAAATACATTTTCTTGTAATTTTTTTATTTTTAACATGTTTAGACAAAGATAAATGAGTTTACCTAGATTTTTCTAAACTACATGCAATACAATTGAAAAATATAGATCCTGTAACCAGACAAGACTTGATAGATAAAATTTGACAAATAAATAATAATGAAATGACCAAGATAATGATACAATATTTTAGAAATGAAACAGATGACAAAGAAGATGCGAGGAACAAAACACTTTGATAGATCATTAAGTTGGTAAAGACCATTCTTAACTTCTTCTTTTTTCTTTTATACTATCTTTCTTTTTTATTAAATTCATTCTTAAACTTTTGATTTATTTTTAAATTACCTAATCAAGTCAATACAACTTTTATATAATTTATTTTTAAATCAAGCCAAGTAGAAAGTTTAGTCAATGATTTTTTTTTATCAATTTCATCTTTTTTTAAAAAAAAAGATTTCTTTTTAAAATTTTTAATTCATATTATTTTTAGACTAATTTATTT
>NW_011505933.1:0-2763 GCF_000495115.2 Populus euphratica
CATCCGGGTAAATTTTGGTCCCTTCAAGTTGACTGAATCACATCGAGAAAAAAATAAGTTTTTAAAAATAAAGTTATTAAACCTAGTGAAATCTATGACCTAGGTTACGGATTTGATAAGTAAAACCATGAAGCCTAAGTTGATATACTATGTGGTCATCTTAATATTAAAGCAAATATATCATCTTGAATTTTTTTTCAAAGTTAATCCATGTTTTCACACATCATCTAGGTAGACTTTGAACTTGTCAAGTCGATCGTGTCACATCATAGAAAAAATATTTTCAAAAAATAATGTTATTAAACCTAGTAAAATCCATGAATCGGATCATAAGTTTAAAAAGTTAGGCTGCAAATTCTAGGTCAATCTTGTTGGCGACCTTGATGTTTTAAAGAGAAAAAACAAATATCTGACATCTTATTTTTTAAAGAAAAAATATCTTATTTGATAAGTCGTCACCTAATATTATGATTGTTAGAAGTCCTAACTGATTAACAGATATTTTATAGTATATGAATGATAACGCGAAAGGAAAGATATTATCACTTTTTAAACATCCTACTTGAAATAGATTGCATTGCTGATTTTGTCTTAAATTGCTACTGATTTGTTATATTATGCTTTTGATAGTTTGCCTATAATATTCCTAACTCTAGTGCTAATGAATATTCAATTACAAATATTTTCAACTTTAAAGTTAATAAATATTACACAAAAAAAAGGTAATGTATCCTTGACTTTGATGTCTATTAATATTGATGATTCAAAATAATTCTCAATTCTATTGTCAATATTCCTAACATTGATGTTAACATTGATGTTAGTGAATACCGAGAGTATTTCTAATTTTGGCATTAATGAATATGAATGTTCCAGATTCTATCGTCAGTGCATAAATAAATAAAATTTAAATTGAAAGCAAAACATTTTTTTTTTGTATTTTTGCAATAAGGGAGCTTTTTTTTATCTTTAAAGAAAAAATAAAAGATAGGTATATTTATATCATATTCATATTTTTACAATATAAATTTGCAACCCAATACCAAGTAAAGTCATAAAAAAAAACATGTGAGGGACTCATAAATAAATTTAAGAGGGTCCTTGAATTTTTTCAAAATTTTCTGATATCTTTAATTTGGCTCGATATTAAAAAAAAAGAAAGGAAAAAAGCATAAAAGTGTGTTTGTCAGACACACCCTTAGCCCAAAGAGTAGGCCAAATGGGTTTGTCAAATAATCATCTCAACCTAATAGTTTAAGTTTTTAGGTGGGGTTTCAGATATGATTTATATTATTCTCTAATACCTCTCTCAAGTGAAAGCCCTTTAGGCTTAAAACTTGCATAGACTCATATTATCTTATGCTTAATTTTTATCAAATAGATAGGGATGATGAAATTCGAACTATTAACCGCTTAGTCACCAAGGCTCTGATACCATAAACTCAATAAAAACTATTGGTGATGGATCAACTAACGTATTTTAAGCCAAATTAGTGGCAAAAAACTTTAATCAAAGACTTGGATTAGACTACACTCAGACTTTCAGTCTTGTAGTCAAACCAGTGACCATTCAAATAGTCTTATCTGTTGCTGTGATGCACAGTTGACCTCTACAACAATTAGACGTTAATAATGTTTTTCTTCATGGTCATTTTACAGAAGAAGCATATATGACACAACCTCCTGGTGGTCAAGATCAATCACAACTTGTTCATGTTTACTGCCTTAGAAAAGCAATTTATAATCTTAAACAAGCACCATGTGCTTGGTACTTTGCCCTCAAACAAGCCCTACTGGAATTTAGTTTTTTAAATACTAAGTCTGATTCTTCATTATTTATATATGTTATTGAGTCAACTACTGCATATTTTCTGATAATGTTGATGACTTAATTATCATAAGCAATGACTCTTATTTGGTTATAAGCATCGTACAAAAACTTGGGAAGAAATTCTCTCTCACAGACTTGGGACCCGTACATTTCTTTCTAGGAATTGAGGTGATTCCTACCAAAAATGGGTTGTTTCTCACTTAACATAAATACATTAGAGATCTTTTAGCCAAAACTTGCATGAATATATCCAAGGATGTCACCGCTCTATTATCAACTTCAGTATATTTGCAATTAAATAATAGATCAACAATTGTCAATCCCACTGAATATCACTGGGTAATTGGTGCATTGCCATCGAATATCACTAGGTAATGTTGATGACTTAATTATTACTAGCAATAACTTGTATTTGGTTGTAAGCATCATACAAAGACTCGAGAAGAAATTCTCTCTCAAAGACTTGGGACCTTTACATTTCTTTCTTGGAATTGAGGTGATGCCTGCCAAAAATGGGTTGTTTCTCACTCAACATAAATACTTTAGAGATCTTCTGGCCAAAACTTGCATGGATAAATCCAAGGATGTCACCACTCTACTATCAATTTCGGTCTCTTTACAGTTAAATGATGGATCAACAATTGTTTATCCCACTGAATATCGCCAGGTAATTGATGCATTGCAATATCTTTCACTCACTCAACTCGACATCAGCTTCGCAATCAACAAACTATCACAATTCATGCACTGCCCTTCTATAAATTACTTGACTGCCACAAAATGGTTGTTATGTTACCTTAAGAACATAATTTTTCATGTCAACTCAATTTAGAAAAATATTAGCCCACCTCTTATATACTATTTAGATGCGGATTGGGTTGGAAACTTAGATAATCGAAGCTCTACCTTAGCTTAAGCTTTTGAGTTAGAAT
>NW_011505934.1:0-2759 GCF_000495115.2 Populus euphratica
AAGGTATCTTATATTATTAGATATATTATTATAAAACATGCTTTAGTTAAGGAGCTATTGATACTTCAAGTGCAAAATGATGATATAAAACCTTGATAAAAATGCACTTTTAAGTACTAATCACACCCCCCAACCAGCTTATTACTACTCCCTAGTAATCAAAGCGTTAAAATAGAAAAACAATTTGCAAATTCCACAAAGTAAGGTATTCATCATTGAACTTCCATTAATCTATCCAGATAAACAAGCTCTCATTAAATTTATATATCTGCTCAATACCTCTTAACAAGATATTCATAAACCTTTCTTTTGTGCTTAATGTATCAACACATAATTGTGGGGCTTTTCTTGGAAGAAAACAAAACTTTTGTTCTAATGTTTAAGGTTAACTTCCTTGGGTTGGGATTATTATTTTTGTCTCTTTTTTTTTTTTAAACACCATGCATCTTTAACCCATGTAACGAGCTTTCGGCTAATGACTCCCAGACCAATTGGTCTTAGGGCATTAGGTGTTAAGATACCCCTATGAGCTTAGTAACTCGGGTCGCAGATACTGATATGTAGATAGTGCAATGTTTGATTCCCTTAAGCTTTTCTCCTTAACCCATGTAACAAGCATTGGGCCAATAGTTCCAAATCAGTTGACTTTAGGGTATTAGGTGTTAAAACACCCCTTCGGGCTTAATTGCTTAGGTTAGGGAAGCTACGAAACCAAACTTATATACATTTTTATTATTATCATTTTTTTCTTTTTTTTCTTTTTTTTTTAATTATATACTATCCCTTTTCCTTAGGTGTTACCTTTAACAAAAGAACATAAATA
This sequence comes from Populus euphratica, assembly GCF_000495115.2. NCBI lineage: Eukaryota > Viridiplantae > Streptophyta > Magnoliopsida > Malpighiales > Salicaceae > Populus > Populus euphratica. The sequence goes on from NW_011505934.1 coordinate 824, forward strand.
ATGTAATAATCCAATATGCAACCCACAATCATATGTTAAAGTGTGTGTGTAAATTAAGGTTTAAGAATACATGTTAAATAAGTATATGAGCAGAATTAAGTGATAACAATGTGAGAGTTTGTAAACCTGAATATTTCAAGAAATATTATGATAGACCTTATTAAGAATGGTTACTAAGATGCGTCTCAAGAGTCATAAAAGTTCTCCTTCCTCTGCCATCATAGTAACAATAATTTTGCACATGCTTTATGAAATAGAAAACACAGTTTTTTTTTTTTAGCTACTACCCTCTCCTCCCAACCAAAACGAGACATTGTCCTTAATGTTCTAAGGTAGAAAGATAGAGTATAGAAGATATCACTTGAAATAACGAACACTGACAAACCTGAAACACATTGAAACAAAAATAAGAAATAACAAAACATAATAATAAAACCAAAAAACACAAAGATTCACAAATGAAGGCTCAAATCCAATCTAAGGTTTTTACAGCTTTCCTTAGTTGACCAATTTATGCAACTCATGGAAGGATCAATTACAGGTATGAAAGATTGTAGTTGGTCAATCAATTGTTCAGCAGTAGCAGCAGAGATTATGATTTGTCGTGCAGAAGATGTTAGAAATTCCTGTTCCACAGTATGATCAAGAAAAGACAACAACTTATCATAATAACCATTAACATTTAACAAACCTATGGGTTTATGGTGAATGTGGAGTTGGGCCCAAGAGGAAATATGAAATATTTCTTCCAATGTGCCTAGACCACCTAGTAAAGCAATGAAGGCATCAGTATGGTTAAACATTGCATTCATTCGAGCTGAAATTGTGGAGACCTGAAGTTCCTCTCCAATTGTTTTTCCAATGATGTCCCCTTGTGCTAAAGCTTCGGGGACGACCCCCAAAACTTGACTACCTCCTAAAAATGTAGCTATTGACACACCTCCCATTAACCCAAGACTGCCTCCCCCATACACTAAATGAATCTTTCTCTCAGCTAGCACCTGGCCAAGATGATTTGCTGATTCTAAAAACTCCTTTTCTTTTCCAAGACTAGATCCACTGAAAACACAAATATTTCTTATCTGATGACTTAAGGAACTTGCCAGTTCTACACACTTGTGTATTTGTTGAATGTATGGGTTAATTAGAAATGAAAGGAAGGAAGAGAGGATTTTATAGATGAGAAATTAGAAAGGCAATCATACCACCTATATGTAGGCCAGCTAGAGTCTCACACACACTCTCTCTCTATCTCTCTTTATTTATTTATTTATTTACTTTTAAAAAAGCATGTGTATGTACAGGTAGTTGTGATTGTGGCTCACATCTTCCCTTGGTTTTACGTCCAAGAACGGCTTAAACGCCCTCTATAAGTTGAGGATAGGCTTCCCATCCAGTTTTATTAAAAACTGGCAAACAGGGTCTTTTTTAGTCAGATTCCCAAGACTATGTCGAGCATGTTCCTTATGAAATATTGACTATAAATCATGAATTGCACAATGTTTATCTCGACTATGAAGAGACTTAAGAGTCAATAGAAGATTATCTAAAGACTCTCTATGTTTTGAAATAAATCCCACTTTTTGATAATTTTCACAAGTTTTGCGGAATGCATGTGATTCCTTAAATATGATGGGCCAGTAAAATCCATTTTGTAAGATTTCTACAGTCCTCTTTTTTGAAGAGAATTGATCCCCACGTGCCTTAGAGTGACAAAATTTAATGAAATTACTTACCTCATTGTCGGGAATGCATTTTTTAAATATTTGATTAGGACAATAATTGAATAAGTAAGGGTCATCCCAATAAAAATTTTGCATGTTGCTCAAAAAGTTTCTTTTGTCTTCGGTACTCCAGTGAGCTGACAAAAATCCTGAAATAAAAAAATTGATATTTTAGCAAACCAAGGCATTAAACTAAGAGAAAGTAAAGATTC
>NW_011505937.1:0-2753 GCF_000495115.2 Populus euphratica
ATAATACATTTTTTATTTTTAAAATTTATTTTGATATTAACATATCAAAATGGTTCAAAATACTAAAAAAAATATTAATTTGATTTTTTTTTTTTTACCTTTTTGAAAAACATAACTTAAACAAATAGGCTTTAAATATTCAACCATTTAGCCATGTTGTAAAAGTCAACCAATATATATACGTATGGAACTTATTATTTTTAAAATTAACCCTAAAAAATATTAATCTATAGATTGCAGTAACTTAATAGTCATTCAGTGATTTTACACAACTCGAAATTAAAACACAAACATATATACAGACACAGTGATAATGCCTACACAAAGGGTCGGCAGCTGAACTTTCAAAGTCTTCTGGTTGATATGCAAAGAGACAGGAAGAGGGACCTTTTGTTTTCCCAGGACGTTTTCTTTAGATATGTAAGTTTTTTTTTAAGGTAGCAACTCCTTGTTGATCCCAAATCCACCTGCCCAAGCATCTGATACTTGCATTCCAAGAAAGACAAAAGACAACTGGCTGTTTTGTTTTATTGTAAGAAAATTATTGGTAAAAACAAAAACAAAACAAAAAAAAAACTATATTCCACGCAACATCACTGAGCATCAGGGCAAGCATCTTGACCCTTGCGTCATGCGGTTGTAGCTCCTTTGAAAAAGAATGTTTTAAGAGTTTGTTGGGGATTTTTTTTATTAGCAGGTTTTGAAATAATAATAATAATAATAATAATAGTAATAGTAATAATAAAATAATATTGTTTAAAAATAAATTGTCAAAATAATATAGTCTGTATTTATTCCGATTGAAAAATATAACATTAAAATTTATTTCTATTTAAAAAGCTCACATTTCAAATAAATTTTGAAATTAAATGCATAAATTATGATAAAAAAATAACAAAAAAAAGGATGGGATCTCATGTACATAAAAAAAAAAAAGTCTAATTAGAACACTACTACTATCATAAAAAAAATATTAACAAAAAAAAAATAATATTAAAAAAAATCATCAATAATAACTGAAATTAACTATACTTGTTATCTAAAGATTACAGGTTATTCACTTGTATTTTGATGGCAAATGAAACCTATTTCGGTTGATATTAGTGACATTACTTGGTGAAGTTAAATCTTATCAAGATCTTTCTAATAATATTGATGGTGTTATAATTAAAATTTTAATATGTTTTTGAAGTCTTTTTTTTTTATTTATTTCTTTACTCTTTACAAATTACAATAAAAAAGAAGAAGAGAAAAATCTTGAAAATACACTAAAACTTTGATTATAATACTATTAATACTATTAGGAAAATCTGAATAAAATAAACTCAACAATATTGAATAAGGTAACAAAAAATAATTGGAGTAGAATGTGCTTGTCTCTAAAGGCAAGTAAGTTAACTTTCATTTTTGGATTATAAGTATAACTATTTCTAGTCCTTGTTTGTGATTTTTTATTTTAATATTATTAAATTTATCTTGTCAAATATTTTTATAATTTAATGGTGTTGTAATTAAAATTTCACCGGTCCTTTTTTTACCTCTTTTTTTTAATTGTAATTTGTGCATTCCACAGTTTCTTTGAAGTATTGCATTTTTTAATAGTGATAAATTTAAATATTATATTTTTAAATCATGACATATATAAATTGTTTTACTGTTCTCAATTTTTTTCCCTGTGTTTCTCCTTTTCCTGTTTCTTCTTTATTTCCCCTTTTCTATCTTTCTCTTCCTCATCTCTCCTCCCTCTTACCACAGAATATGTGCACTCTAGAGTTCAAAAATACCAGTGGCAAATGATAGAAGCATCTACTGATCATAGTCATTTAGATCATCAACATTCCTTCAAGCCCTCGTCTCTAACCTCGGTGCTGCACACAGCATCACTCATCAATTACGAGTACAAATGAACGAGGTCATTATAAAACAAGCCTCTTCCAGCTTTTGTTACTTCAACAGAAGATTAATACAACCTTTTGAAAATGTTCCAAGATCGATAAAAATGTTCTGCGACCTTTCAGAAGAACCAAGAAAACAAATGCACAGTGTATATAGTTATAGATACAGATTCATGTTCCCTCAGCAAAAGTTGAACTATAGTCCAACCACTTCACATCAGCAGACTCAAAATCATTCTATCAACAAGCGATCCATTACAAGGAAGTCTAGAACAGGCCACTAGGGCAGATTTGCTATTCAGTTAAAAAAGAAAAACCCTTTTCCCGTCAACAGCTTCAAAGAAAAACAAAATCCCGAAACGATCAAAAATTCAAAAATGTCCCAGAACCACACTGATTTCCACCACCATAACAGCACCAACCTGAACCAGATCCTTCAATGACATATATATTCGACACAACGCTGTTTCTTTCCTCTGGTCCGCAAAATGAATCAAATTCCAACTCAAGCTTCTTTTTCTAGATATCCGTTTCTTTTCTTCAAAAGAGGCAATTGAACATACCTTCCCTTTCTTTATGTCTCCGATCAGAGCCCACACTGCACCCTGCTTTAATATCCTAGAGAAGAATATCAGTGTCGAAAGCAGCATTCCCTGTTCCCGCAGTAAAGTCCAAGTCTTTGCTTATACAGGAAGTTTGTTATCAGTTCTAGGCATGTGGGGTCAGTGTCCTCAAATTTTTTAATGAATAGACTTGTAACTTGCAAATTAAAGAAGCTAAAGCTCAGGTTTGAGCATTCCATTGTTAAACTCAAAAGAAAAGAAAAGAATTTCTGAAAATGTCAAAAATAAACAATAA
>NW_011506025.1:0-2643 GCF_000495115.2 Populus euphratica
ATTTTTATTATCATCATTTTTTTTGTTTTTTTTGTGTTTTTCTTTTTTTAATTATATACTATCCCTTTTCCCTTAGTTGTTACATTTAACAAAAGAACATAAATAATGTAATAAACCATTATGCAACCCACAATCATATATTAAAGTGTGTGTGTGAAAATTAAGGTTTAAGAATACAAGCTAAATCAGTATATGAGCAGAATTAAGTGATAATAATGCGAGAGTTTGTAAACCTGAATATTTCATGAAGTATTATAATAGACCTTGTTAAGAATGGTTACTAAGATGCATCTCAAGAGTCATAAAAGTTCTCCTTACTCTGCCATCATAGTAACAATAATTTTGCACATGCTTTATGAAATAGAAAAAAAAATTATTTTTTTTATCAACTACTACCCTCTCCCCCCAACCAAAACGAGACATTGTCCTCAATGTTCTAAGGTAGAAAGATAGAGTATAGAAGATATCACCTGAAATAACGAACATTGACAAACCTGAAACACACTAAAACAAATATAAGAAACAACAAAACACAATAATAAAACCAAAAGACACAAAGATTCACAAATGAAGGCTCAAATCTAATTTAAGCTTTTTACGGCTTTTCTTAGATGACCAATTTATACGACTCATGGAAGGATCAATCACATGAATGAAAGATTGTAGTTGGTCAATCAATTGTTCAGCAGTAGCAGCATAGATTATGATTTGTCATGCAGAAGATGTTAGAAATTCCTGTTCCACAGCATGATCAAGAAAAGACAACAACTTATCATAATAACCATTAACATTTAACAGACCTATGGGTTTATGGTTAATGTGCAGTTGAGCCCAAGAGGAAATATGAAAGATCTCTTCCAATGTGCCAAAACCACCTGGTAAAGCAATAAAGGCATCAACATGGTTAAACATTGCATTCATTCGAGCCGACATTATCGAGATCTAAAGTTCCTCTCCAATTGTTTTTCCAATGATGTCCCCTTGTGCTAAAGCTTCGGGGACGGCCCCCAAAACTTGACTACCTCCTAAAAATGCAGCTATTGACACACCTCCCATTAACCCAAGACTACTTCCCCCATACACCAAATGAATCTTTCTCTCAGCTAGCACTTGACCAAGATAATTTGCTGATTCTAAAAACTCCTTTTTTTTCCCAGGACTAGATCCACCGAAAACACAAATATTTCTTATATGATGACCTGAGGAACTTGCCATTTCTACACACTTCTGTATTTGATGAATATATGGGTTGAGTAGAAATGAAAGGAAGGAAGATAGGGTTTTATAGATGAGAAATTAGAAAGGCAATCATACCACCTATATGTAGGCCAGCTGGAGTCTCACACACTCTCTCTCTCTTTTTATTTATTTATTTACTTTTGAAAAAAGCATGTGTATGTACAGGTAGTTGTGATTGTGGCTCACATCTTCCCTTGAGAGTCTCACACACCCTCTCTCTCTTTATTTATTTATTTACTTTTGAAAAAGTATGTGTATGTACAGGTAGTTGTGATTGTGGCTCACATCTTCCCTTGGTTTTACGTCCAAGAACGGTTTAAACGCCCTCTATGGGTCGGGGATAGGCTTCCCATCCAGTTTTCTTAAAAACTGGCAAACAGGGTCTTTTTTAGTCAGATTCCCAAGACTAAGTCGATCATGTTCTTTATGAAATAGTGGCCATAAATCATGAATTGCACGATGCACATCTTCTTAAAAACTGGCAAACAGGGTTTTTTTTTAGTCAGATTCCTAAGACTATGTCAAGCATGTTCTTTATGAAAATTGATTCATAAGTCATGAATTGCACGATACTTATCTCGACTATGATGAGACTTAAGAGTCAATAGAAGATTATCTAAAAACTCTCTGTGTTTTGAAATAAATCCCACCTTTTGACAATTTTCACAGGTTTTGCACGATGCATGTGATTCCTTGAATATGGTAGGCCAGTAAAACCCGCTTTATAAGATTTCTACAGTCTTTTTTTTGAAGAAAATTGATCCTCACGTGCCTTAGAGTGATAAAATTTAATGAAATTACTTACCTCATTGTTGGGTATGCATTTTTTAAATATTTGATCAGGACAATAATTGAATAAGTAAAGGTCATCCCAATAAAAATTTTGCACATTGCTCAAAAATTATCTTTTGTCTTCGGTACTCCAGTGAGTTGGCAAAAATCATGAAACAAGAAAATTGATATTTTTAGCAAACCAAGGCATTGAACTAAAAGAAAGTAAAGATTCATCAGGAAAGTAATCATCGATTGGTGTGATATCGGGTGTCGAATCTATTGTCACTTTTGATAAAAGATCCGCACCAACATTTTCGGTGCCTTTTTCATCCTCGAATTCTTCCTGATTGGTCATGGCATGAGGAAATGGAAGTGCTGGAGGGGAATCAATCTTTTCTTTGTAATGTTCAGATTCAACCCCTTCCTTACCCTTAGAGATTGACTCATCATCTTTCTCACAAGGTTCAAGAATTGGTTTGTGAGTAACCTTACCATTACAAAGAGTGGTGACTGATTTGACTTGATCCATGTGTTGACTTCCAGGACTATTTGCATTTGCATTGTATTGCTCCTTGGGATTTTGCTGTGGTTGAGATGGAAACTTACCTTTCTCTTGAAAACTGAGAGCAG
>NW_011505939.1:0-2750 GCF_000495115.2 Populus euphratica
AATAATTAACTGAAGAATAATTAATTCTTGTTTTTCTAAATTTGAGTGAAGGGTGAGGCACAATACAAAATTTTTCTTCATGCATTTAAAGAAAATTTCTTTTATATTTGAAAAAAAAAAGAGTTGTTAGCCAACGGTTATAAAAATAGCAGTTGGCTAGCAATTATTATTTTGACCATATAGAAATGACTGCCAAGTAAACAAATAGCCAAAATGACTATTTGTTTAGCTGTTTTGTTGGAATCTAAAAAGTGAGAATAAAAAATAAAGTATATTTGCCTTCTCATTTAGCCGGTGGGTTGGAGTTGTTCTCATACTCCAAAGAAAGAGCCAAACAAAATGTTAAAATGCTTTTTTTTATGTATAAATATTATTACTACATATCTTTCAAAAAAGCCAAAACTAACTATGTGAGGCCAACAAAAAAATAAGCCAATTAAATCTAGCCATGTGGAAAAAAAATAACATCAAAATCATTAAAAAAATAAAATACTTATTTATTCCACTCTAATAAAATTAGCTTTTCAAATGGTTTTTTTTCCTTGGAATATGCATAGTAAAACAAGCTATATTTATACTATTTAAAATGCTATTTTATTAATTTATTTCTTCAAAATAGTATCTCCCATAGCTTTTATGGGAAAAAAATATTTTAATATTTTATTTGACTTTCCTTTCTGAGTATGAAGAATAAACAAAAATAAATTAAAATATTAATTTTTTATTTTTGACTATCCATTTAGCTTCTCATTGCAGATGCTCTAAGACCGGGGGTTTTCTGGCCACATATGCTAGCATTTACAATTTTTATTCTGAAGCTCCATGTCTTCTTGGTTTTAATGCTTCATCCTAAATTGTTTTGCTTTTGCTACAACTGCAGATAACCGGACTTGCACTCTCATTGCTTGACCCCGATTACATTTGTATCCAAGGGGCTGATTATGAGGTGATTGCTTTTGAAGCTACGAGAGCTAATCTCCTTGTGTTTTACTGCTTTTCTTGTTCAGCATTCTTTTTGTTCCATATCGACTAGTGCTATATTAAGTTTCCATTTCAGTTGCCTTAAAAAATTTCTGCTTCCCCCTGTTGTCTTTTGGCCATCCCCACTTGTTCAATTGGGGCCATTTTTCACTCTCTTTGAAAGACGACAAAACAAAATACAACTGAAACTATAATTGCTTTTGCTTTGTTGCCATATGGAAAGAAAGATATTTATAAACTGCCAAATATATGTTCTTGTAGCGCATAGAGAAGGAAATTGTGTTAGAATAAGGAGAAAATGTACAAAGAGGACGGGGAATCTCCTGAACACAGAAACACGCAGCAAGTTACGATGCTGAAACACCAAAACTCTCCCTGCTTTCTGAATATGTTCTAGATAAACGCCTTGTTTGATCATCTGTAAACTGCTAGAATGTGAAACGGTAAATGTTTAATTTTCCTTGCTTATGACCAAACTTCTTTAAGTAGAGAAATCTAAAGGCTTTCTCAGAAACCTTTCAGGTATAGAAAATGGTAGATAGAAAGCTTTGAAGTATAGACCCAGAAAATGAGACTGGATCCATGAGGCTGCCAAATGCCCACATGAAGAAAATAGGAGTGTGGTAACTCTTTAACTTGTACCAAAAACTCACAGCCCATTTTGTAGTTCCATCAAAGCAGTGTGATATAACAAGTTTCTGGAAAGTCTTGCTTCTCTAATGTTATTATTTGGCACTTCTCAAGTTATTGAAATGGTGTGGCCTGAGCAGATGGCAACTTTCATAAACTTTATTGTCTTCTGCCTCAAGCCAAGTAATTCCAGCCTTGCCGTTGTGAGCTGGGCTTGCATTGAACTAAGCTGCCTTTCTAGTTAGCTAACACAACAACATTGATGCTGTTTTATTATGGGATGAGCGAGCCATCTCACTCTTTTACTTGCCAATCCTTGTTGCAGTGCTCCAACAAGGATGTAATGGGCGGTTGGTGTGCTTCTGGTAGCATCTTCTTGGCTGAAAAAAAGAGTGAAATAAACATGATAGCAGACCCTGAAAAAGGGAGTGAATAAGCATGGTGGTAGATCCTTGAAAATGGATATCCTCAGAGGTTGTTCAGATATGTTCTCATCTTTCGGATTGGACGCTGCTGCTTAGGCATCAGGATTTTTAAGCAGCAATCCTTATTAGCAGTTATATCAAGCAGTCGTTGATCCTCCAGTCAAGGCACCAATTGACTTCTTCGAGAAGTTACAAATATATGATCAGCTCCTATCACCAAAGGTTAAACGATTTAATTTAATTCAATTGGACCGAATAAAATAATTAAATTGCTAAGTTTGGTTTTGTTTGGTTCTATTTTATGATTATGATGGTTAAAATCAAATAATTTGAATTTGAGTGGATTATTATTTAATTGAGTTATTTTTTACAGACTTTGATTTAATAATGAGTTTTGTTAGTTAGATTTTTTTATTTAGTTTGAATTGATTTTTTTTCATTTTTTAAATATTCAACAAAGTGAATTAAATTAAAAAAAAATTGAACAAAATTATTGAAGTAGTCGAGCTTGTAATAATAAATGGTGTTGAATAACCATATATAATTATGTTATAATTAAATAAAAATATATCTCAAACATATTACAAAAATAAGGATGATCGAGTAAATATATATATGGACTACCAGAACTGAGTAATATCTAAGAGGAAATTTGATCATGTTAAATCAAAATAACAATTCATAAAAATTATATTTTTTTATCTAATAGTTAGA
>NW_011500489.1:0-23995 GCF_000495115.2 Populus euphratica
AAAAGGCATGACCAGAAATTCATAGTGCCCATTGTGAGTCTTAAATGTAGTCTTGTAAACATCTTCATGAGACATTCCGATATGGTGGTAATTAGATTTGTGGTTTATCTTAGAAAAGATAGAGACATCAACCAACTCCTTTAAGAGTTCATCTATTAAAGGAATAAGGAATTTGTCCCTTACCGTAAGCATGTTTAATGCTCTATAATCAATGTATAGCCTCCATGATCCATCCTTTTTCTTGACCAGGACTATTGGAAAAGTAAACCTGTGTTGGATGGTTCCCATATCTAGCATCTCTTTAATTATTTTCTCTACCACATCCTTTTATATACTTGAGTGTCTATAGGGCCTAAGGTTGATTGGATTAAATCCCTCCTGTAAAGGTATACTATAGTCATGACTACGAGGTAGCGGCAAGCTTATAGATTCCTCAAACACTTCTCGGTATTCTTCCTATAGAACTGTTAAAGCAGCATTTTTAATAACACAGGGTCGTAACTGACACGACTAAAAGGTTGATGTCTTCTCCCAAGTGTAGGAGTGTCGAAGTAATAAATAACCCGGCAAGACCGGGGTCGAACCACAGGGAGGTTAATTGTAAAAATTATAAACAACAATTATAAAACAACAATAACAACAACAATAACAACAATAATAATAATAATAGTAGTAGTAGTACTAATAATAATAATAATAATAATAATAATAAAGAAAAAGAAGGAGAAGAAGAAGAAGAAGATGAGAACTTTGAGATGGAATATTAATGTAACGATTAAACAATGATAATAACAAATGTCAAGGTTAGAGGTTCCACTAATGGTATATCAAACAAGTATAGTATAAACTCTTATTATTGAATTGGAAACCACACACAAAGGAGGTTCCAATCAGATTATATATTGTTAACATGATTACATTAGTCATCTTATTCAATTAATGCTAATACTTGTAAATCTCGTCAAGCATTCATGATTATAACTTATGTTAACAATAAATCAAGTTCCTTTCATAGCTCAGGTGTCGGTTATACCATACATTATGGGCTATGAAAGTGCCAAGCATTTGTTGTACCAAGTGTTATACAACATAAATCAAGATTAGTTATTTAACAAGCAAAGTATTAAAGAGTGAACAAGATAACAAATATAAAACATGTTAGTATCAAACATTAAAGTCCATATTAAGTTTACATTATACTTATTCTTACACCATTAGTGTAACCTTTTCACCTTGACATAATTAACTTAGCTAGACATAATGAAAGAAAGCAAAATAGATAAACAAAATAAGAACATAAAAGTTAACTAAGTAAAGGAAAGGAAATGAAAGGCATAAACTTAATATTAATGAAAACAAAGCATAAAAAATACAAAGAGAGAAAGGAAGAGCATGATCTTGATCTGGAAATCAAGATGCCTAAATGCATGGCAAATGCCTCCTTTTATAGGCCAAAAATGGGAACTATTGATTTGATGACTAATTGATAAGTGGGTGGCCAACTTTTGACTTGGTGACAATCCTTATCTTCTCTTGTCTGCCCAAAACGTCATTGATAACGTCAAAATTGGAGCCAGTTGTAAACATGAAAGTTGTAGGCAATTGTCTCAGCTTTCTTGTGTAAAAACTTCAGCTCATTTGGACTTCTAGAACTCTAGATATGGCCAAAATACCGAACAGTGCTCGGGCTGGAAGACAGATTCGGGCTTCTTTGTTGTTGCTACAATTTGGACTTGATAATGGCCTTTTTAGATCTTGGGCTCCATATGAAAGTTGTAGGCCTATGTCTTACCTTTCCATCCATATAAATTTGACCTAAATCTGAGATATATAGCTCTAGATATGACCCAATTACCGAACAGTGTTCCGGTTTGGATTGCACCGACATCTCTTTTCTATGTTTGGCCATCTCTTTATCCTTGCAATTTAAGTTCTTCAAGTCATCAATCAATCCTTTCATTTATGTGATAGGCCTGCATTAAAAATAGATATTTACCATAAATTATAGGTATCTTATATTATTAGATACATTATTATAAAACATATTTTAGTTAAGGAGTTATTGATACTTCAAGTGCAAAATGATGATATAAAACCATGATAAAAATGTACTTTTAAGTACTAATCAGTAACCTGGTGAACATTGGTTGCCATTAATGATCTTGATCCTCATTAAGCCCAAATTAATTTCAGAAACTAATTTAGTGATTTATAACAAGCCATTAAGTTGATCAAATCTAATATTCTTTACTAATATTGGTTCATCACCTTTGATAAAGACTTCTTGGCCTTACCATATAAATCTCATCCACATCTTTTCGTAATTGATTTTCAATTTAGCTAACCACTGAATTCCCGGGATCATATCATAATTTTTAAGGTCCAAGGTAAAAGCATCAATCGTATAGTTAACTCTATGAATTGATTATTGGAAGTTGTTGCACACAAAAGCATGGGTTATGATTCCTCCATCAGCTACTTGCATATTTAAAGCTTTAATACTGGTGATTTTACAATGCAACATGTCTACCACTTGGTTGTTGATAAAGTTATTTGTGCTTTCAAAGTCCACAAAGATAAACAATGGTTGTTTCTCTACTCTGCTAATGACTCTAAAAGTTTTTAAGCCAATCACTCATTCTAAGGTATTAAGAAATATGTGTGGGTTGTAGGTGCCATGATCTAATTCAGTTACTTCATCTTCCTTACTACACTCCCTGTTTTCTTCAACAACACACAAGGAATAAAGCTTCTTGTTCTGACACTTATGTCTAGGTATGAATTTTTCATCACACAAAAACAAAGACCCTTAGCTCTTCTTTCATCTAAGTTCCTATTTCTAATAAGTCTAGTGGTTCTATTAGCATTGTTGGGGATATAAAGTGAAGGAGTCAGTAGGATGCTAGTGTGGAGTTCTTTATAACTGTTATTAGGAGGTCTTAGTAAGCTTTTATTATAGCTGAGAGGGGTAGAGGTCTTGTTTTAGTGGGCATATGTGGTTGGATGATAGATCTTGGTTGGATGATAGATCTGTTTTTTAGGATTGAAACTATAACGTCGGTGAGTAAGGGTGTTATCATACAACCTGGTTAAGGTGTAGGCTTGTTTTAAGGATTTTGATTCAAATATCTAAATCAAATTCTTGACCTTTACTTTTAACTCTCCTACAACAACACCAAAACATTTTTCTCAAAAATTTCAAACCTATTCTAGAGATTATCGAAGTCCTTGATATAGGTTTCTACATCATTTTTCTACTTTAATTTAATAAGTTCTTTTAAAGGGTTCCTCTCCCCTCAAACCTACAACACAACGTCTTTATATACTACACAACCTGCCCTTTCAAGCTTCTCATAAAATTTTAATGCTAATACAAAGTCTTTCTATTTAGATAATAGAAGGTCAATTTAAGCTTATCATGGTCAACAATTTCCTTAACATTAAAGTTCTAGTTACATTTATAAATTCATTTAAGGACATTTTCTCCCTCAAAGATAGAGAACTCTTATTTTGGTGTATGGAGTTGATAATAAAAGGGCGTACCTTCACTGACCCAATTGAAATTGGCAAAGAAGTCCCTTGTAGCAAAGTATTGAGGTGCCTTGGGTAAACTAGACTTACCAGTGGAGAGCTGAGTTTTTTGCAATGTTGAGTCTACACGAAAAACAAGGGCATCAATAGCTTGCTTAAGCTCTCTGAAGCATAAATTGGTGTCAGTCCTGGTATCATTGAGTTATTGTTGAATTTGATCACGTGCCTGAGTCTACTCCAAATTGGTAAGTTCATTCACCTTCCTGTCACCTTGAAATCTCGTCTCAGGTGGCATTTTTTAGTTTAAAGATACTGCTCTAATACCATTTTGTGCAATGAACTTGGAGCAATGGGTTGCCTATTTCTAAGATGGCAGATGATAAATGAAATGAAGAGGAATACGATAAAAATGGAAGGGTAGAAGTTGGGTGCTGCAGAGGGACTGAGAAGGAGATAAATGGAAGGAAACAAAGACAAGGTTGAGGAATGGGAATCTCAAAAAATAATGGATATGCTTATCATTAATTCTGCATGCATTCTGTTTAATATTATATAGCAGTCTTTCTATTCTTTAATATTCTAGCATTTTTCTCCTTACACACGTGGCTCTATCAGCTAATAAACAAGTAAAATAAAACGCGCAGCATTGGCTTGTAATTGCAATGCATCTTGTCTTCTTGGTACTCCTAACTTGAATTTTCCCCCCGAGAAACCTACTTATCAGTCCCTTCCTTGCAACACTCTCCTCCCTGGAAAACCCTAAAAAGAATCCAAAAAGAAAATGCAAAAATGCAAATCACAGAGGAGCAAAGACAGAGAGCTGAAGCCAACAGATTAGCAGCCTTAGAAAAGAGAAAAGCATACATCATCAATCAGCAGCAGCAGCCGCCGCCGCAAAACCCATGGAGACTTTTCAAGTGCCGAAAGCTCTCTCCCAAACCGTCCTCCAGTAAAACCACCACAAACCCGCCCCTTTTTAACCGTGTCAACCCGGATTTAGATACCCATTTGCCCCAAACTTTCCGGGTCCGCCTCGAAATTTGCTCGCCTGACTCTTTCTCTATCACCCCAGAGGCTGTGAAGGGGTTCCCCTATCCTGGGGAAGAAAAATGTTTAAATACTTTAAAGTCTCGCTTATCCAATGTAAATGAGTTTTCATTCTTTTTTTTTTTAAATCATAAAAAAATAAAGATTAAATTTTAATTGAGTTTAATTATTGTTCTAGACATTGTAATAAAAATACGATCTGAATTTAGTTTAATTGTTGTTTTAGACATTATAGTAAATGTATGATCTTGAATATAAAATTATGTTTTTATCATCATCATCATCATCTCCAGCTTAATATTTACTGTAATCTGGTTATGTGTGTAGGCAATGGAATCTCGTTATACACAAATTAATGGAGGTGGAAGGGCCTGTGTGTATAATATCAGAGACTATGATGTAGTTTTGACGTGTTTAAAGAATTGCAAGGGAATCGAAATCGAAAAGATCCCTTTCACCACACTTAATATTATCCAAAGACTTTCAAAGTCTTTCGATGCTAGTCGATGGGAACCCTGCAGGCCTGAACATTTCACTGATGAAAAGGTGGATGAATTCATTCGGATGCTGCCGAGAAAGCTCTTGGATGCACTCTTACCTTTCCAGCTTGATGGCTTAAGATTTGGTTTGAGAAGGGGTGGTCGGTGTCTTATTGCGGATGAAATGGGCCTTGGTAAAACACTTCAGGTAATCATTTTCTATGCAATTATCTCAGCAGTTCCTAACTTAAGATATATTTTTGTGTGGTTTTGGTTATTCAAGACTTCAATATTGGAATTATGTATAATCCCAGTGTAAATGCTCATTGGTGTCACATTTTGGCATCTTTTTGATTGAAACTGACTCTATCTAGGCTCTTTAGGAAATTTTAATGCATAATGTATGCCAGATGCTTCTTTTTAGAGTGATGAATGATGTGTGTGAAATCAAGAAGGCCTATTAATCAATATCTGTACATCGAAGATAGTTTGTGCCTCAAATACATTCTAGAAATGATCTTATAGTATATATCTGCTTAATATATTCTATTTGGTTTCAGGCAATTGCTATTGCTGGCTGTTTCATAAATGAAGGCCCCATCCTTGTTGTTTGCCCAGCTATTTTGAGGTTTTCTTGGGCAGAAGAGTTAGAGCGATGGATGCCCTTTTGTTTACCCTCTGAGATCCACCTTGGTTAGAGTTTCTCACTTTGTGCTATGGCTTCCTTTCAATTTTTCATTGTTGCCAAGAGTTGGCCAAAAAATAAGATGTGAAATCTTCTTTAGTTTTTAAACTATACATGTGTGTACGTGTGTGTGTCTATGTAGACTTGGTGAATTCTTATAGGATACATTTATTGTCAAAAAAGGTTTCTCGTCTTTGCCCTGTTTTTTCCGTTGGTTGTTGATCAGCTGTATCTGTTGTTATACTGCGAGAGTTTAAGCTGTCTTGAATGAATCTATTCCTGTTTCCTTATTGTTCTCTTAAACATGAGGTAGAACTTGAATTGTATTCATCTATCTGTATATATGTAGGCTATAGCTACATAATGAGGTTTTCTGTTTCTCTTTTCAATTGGAAATAATGAAGACAGGTGTTCATACAAATACAAGTGCAAATTAGACTGCATGCACTCTCAAATATTTATAGATTGCAAATGAATATTCTCTTTGATGGAGGTCTTTTTTTGAGTTATTGCTCATGTTTATAGTTGTGTAGGTTAGAGTTAATATATCATCAAGGCTTCAGCTTCTCACAAACCTTTAAACTTTGAATTTTATCTTTACTGTAGATTGGAGCATTTAAAAAAATCATCCAGGCAACATCTTGTTCTCTGGTTTCTTTGAGATTTTTGAAGTATGAATTTCACATCTTTTTGTTGTATCATGAATTCATTGTTGTCCATGTGACTTAATTTTTTAATCCAGTTTTTGGTCATCGCAATAATCCCATGCATCTAACAAGATGCCCAAAAGTTGTGGTTATCTCTTACACAATGCTTCATCACTTGCGGAAGACCATGCTTGAGCAAGAATGGGCTCTCTTGATAGTGGATGAATCTCACCATGTTCGTTGTTCAAAAAATAAGTCAGAGCCAAATGAGGTACAGATTCTTATTTATTTATGGTCAGAGTGAATCTTTGTTTGTGGTCGTTGTTTCTCTATGTCCCATAAATGTGTGCACTTCCCAAGAACTAGTTTGGAATACATACTATTAGAATTAATGTTGCTGAGTGGGCACTGTACTTGGCATAGACTAATTGGCATTTAGACATCTATGTTATCCTTTCTGTTAACAGATAAAAGCAGTTCTAGATGTGGCAGAAAAGGTCAAGCGCATAGTTCTTCTGTCTGGGACACCTTCTCTGTCCAGGTTGTATCATGCACATTGGAAGCAAAATGGAATAGTTGTATTCCTATCCAATACTCCTTTTGGATTAAATTAATTTTAATAACATGTTTTAATTGAATAATGTTACTGAATTCATTTTTTTAATTATGCCACTGTCTTCCTTAGTGCTTTCTCATATGCTATTGTGTATATTCCTAGGTGATCATAGGCCATTTGACATTTTTCATCAGATAAACATGTTATGGTAATTTCACATCTCCATATTTTACACTTTTACTTTGCTTTCCTCAAGTTTTAACTAGGGTAGATAATGTTTCTTGACAATGCTTGCTCTTATACAGGCCTGGTTTGCTGGGGCAGAACAAGTATGATTTTGCGAAAACTTACTGTGCTGTCAGAGTTGTCCACACTTATGAAGGAAAAAGTTTTCAGGTAATTCTTGGAGTGCTATCGAAAAGCACTACAACAGAGAAACTAACGCCATTATCATTTGCATAAGATTCTAATAATACTGCCAATTTTCCATATAATTGATGATGGATGGCAGGAATGGAAACTTACAAGAGAAAGAAAGGGGGGTAAGGTGCATAAGATGATTTCCATATGCATAAGATGCTAATAATACTGCCATGTGCATAAGGGGTAAGGTGCTATCAAAAAGCACTACATCAGAGAAACTAACGCCTTTATCATGTGCATAAGATTCTAATAATACTGCCAATTTTCCATATAATTGATGATGGATGACGGGAATGGAAACTTACAAGAGAAAGAAAGAGGTGTAAGGTGCATAAGATGCTAATAATACTGCCATGTGCATATGGGGTAAGGTGCTATCAAAAAGCACTACAATAGAGAAACTAACTTTATTGCCATGTGCATAAGATGCTAATAATACTGCCAATTTGCCATATGATTGATGATAGAGGACATGAATGGAAACTTAGAAGAGAAAGAAAGGGGTAAGGTAAAGGCTAGAATAATAGTCATCTTCGGCAGAAAAGATTCCCAACACTCAGAAATCAATTCTCAATCGTTAAACCATAACAATTAGGAGGAATCAACCTCTAACTGTCAATTATTAATCATCAATGGCAATCTGAGTTTAGGAAGCTGAAGACAACAATTTTGCAGACACAAAAACCAAAAACCAAATTGGGATAGGAATTCCTAAATTGAAAAGAAATTCAACTACAACTAAGATACGAAATTAAATAAGCTCCTAACTTGAGCTACCTTAATAGGAAGTAAACTCAAGTTACTTGATTATAAGATACTTAGGAACTAATAAAATTTCTACAAAAATGAAGTTTTTTTTTTCATTCTCCATCTGTTTGGTTTGATTAAAAAGACTCATTGCACCAGGCCACTAGTGACTCAACTATCAAATTTGATTGGATTTCCTTGCAGGATTTCTCGAAGGGCATTCGTTTGGAGGAACTGAATGTGTTGCTTAGGCAAACTGTTATGGTATGCTTTTGCTTTCATGTGCCTAATGCTTCAGAGACTATTACAATAAGTCATTATACGAGTTGCTTCTAAATCAGTTTGACAGTCCAAGCATCAAACTAAGTGCAGGGCCACGAATCCTCACATTATTATATTTGGAAAGATCATCAGTGTGGTCTGTGTGGAAAATTTCCTAATTTTTTCTGTCCTTTTTTAGCACTATCCCAATCTTTATTCTAAGTGCTATTAGTTACTCCATGAACATTGATATATTCTGGGTTGTGGTATTTGTTGTATGACGTAGAATGCACATAGATCAATGTTGTTATAGTTGGATGAGGCATGTTTGGTACATTAGTTTTGATCGCAGTATGTTTTCTAGCATGTATTTGGTTGAAACTAAATATTGAATCTGCTTTAGGCAAGTGGTAGACATATCTGTGATTCTCTTAATCATAATTTTTAAAGGTATTAAGCAAAATGTTTAAGTTGTCATAAAGTAAAAACAATTTTCCATTATAACTAAAGGCAACATTACAGTTGACTGAAGGTACTGATCTTGACACCTCAAAGTAGAAAATATTGGTAGATAAAACAAGGACACAAAAATACATGGGAAGCTGCCCTCACTTTTCCTTGCGTGTTTTTCTTTCAAGTCTTGATCAACGTGAGGACATATTGCACATTTCCACCTATCTTTGGGATATCAAGAGAAACAAACTCACGGAAAAGGCTTACATCTCACTAGTTATTTCCTACTTTTCATCACTTCACATTATTTTTCCATTGAAAATTTGGACTATCTAGATTATGCACAATTATGTTCCAAGACATGCATGTCCTGTGCATGACTACATGAACTGGATAACAATTCTATTGGGGGGGCACTTACTAGTATTTATGTATTATCTCTGTCCCCTTGCAAGGAGGGTTCTAACAACATAAAAGTGGTTCCAGTTTTTGGAAGGGAGGCACTAATGAAGAGAAGTGTACTCTCCATTTTATGACTGATTTGAGGAAAAGGAAAGAAAAAAGATAATTCAGGATGCTGGTGTTGTAATTTAACATCACTGAATGAAACATATGACAAGTAATGGTTTAAACATAGAATATTGGAAACTAATCAGGGTGAGGGACCTGAGAATGAGATTGGGAATATACCAATCACCTTCACTAATACGATCTTTCAATTACTTGTTTGTCCTTTTTTTTCCCTACGTGTGAGCATAAGCTATTAAGTGGTCCTATTGGCGAGAGAGTCCTCAATTTGAGCATCAGTGGATCTCATCTTTGTGGATTATTTTGGCAATTTGTTTGTTTCTCCATGTGTAGTCAAATTTTTATTTAATAATTTACAGGTAATTCCTTATTGTTTCTTTTGAGAAACCACTTGAGTTCTAGACATGTTGCTATTGTAGATACGACGTTTGAAGGAGCATGTACTGAAACAATTACCCCCAAAACGTCGGCAAATAATAAGACTGCTGTTGAAAAGATCAGATATAATTTCAGCAAAGGCTGCGTGTAGGGGGTTGGTGAATCATGATGCCTCTGAAAGAAATGCTGCTGAAGTGCTAAATTCAGAGAACATAGATAGATCTGATGGTAATTTATCATATCTTGTATCTATTAATCAAATCCTACATGTCTTTCTTCCAGGATTGGCTTTGTATACTCACCACTCGACAGTATTGTGTTTTGTTTTCTAGATTGATATATTGTTTTGTTCTGTTTTTATTTATTTTTCAAATTAAAGCGATTCATCAGGAGGTTCTATTTGTTGATCACCTGCACCAGTAGAATAACAAAATCTCTTTATCTACGTCCAAATTACTCCATCAAGGCTTTGGTTTGTGACTTCCTTTTAACATAGATGCTTCATGGTTACTAATTTGGCAATGACCTATTTTTACTATCTCATGGTTACTAATTTATTGGTTGTGAAATACATGATATTAGTTGCATTAGTTGCAGAGTGATATTAGTTGCAGAGCAAGTTAAGGGATGTATTAAATTGGGGTAGATATTCAATGTTTGATTTTCAGTTGACTAATGTAGAATAGCTATTCCTCTTTGTAAAATGGAACAAAGATTTAGTTTACTGGTTCATTTTTTGTTTTCCCAAAAAAAAAAAAAATATTGGTGCCAATGTGGTCTGTTCTGTTCAGACTTGGGTTTACCCTCCCTTTCCAGTGTGGTATACTGGGATTAGGGTCACTAGTAAATGAGAAGTCTAAATAAAGCAAGTGAACTGGTGCAAAATGCTGATTTGACACATATGTTGGGAGTTCTTAATGCTGCTCTCAAAGGGTTTTGATGTATTTGGTTGAAGATTTCTTACTCAAATTTATATATTTTCAAATGCAAATTTATAATTTTTTATCCTGTTCCATTTTCTTTTTCTTTCAGAAAGTGGGGGTTGTTGCAGATCCAAGAAACTCTCCTACCAAGAGCTTGGCATTGCAAAATTGTCTGGGTTTTGTGAATGGCTTTCCATTCATCCTCTCATTTCAGAGTCAGATGGTGTAGCAAAATTGGATGTAAACCATAGTTCTCAGAAAATGATAATTTTTGCTCATCACCTAAAAGTTCTTGATGGAGTTCAGGTCAGATGCTTTTACGAGTTCTCCTTTCTTTTTGCTAGATTGAAAACATCTTCATAAAAAATGGTTTGTGACTGAATGTGGTTTAAGATGTCAATCACTCGAGGGAATTCATACTGGTACCTGGAAACTAAGTCCTGGTTACTTCATTTATTTTATCTCCTAGGAGTGTCTACTTTGCAGAAGGCACAAGAAATTTCCCATTTAATGAAAATAAAAATAAAAATAAAAATCCACCTCCCCTTGAACTTCACTCATACTTTATTTCCACCTTCTCTTAAACATTTTGTAGTGGTTAGCTCAATCCCACCATTCCAATTGTTCACATGTAGATTAGTCGAGCATAAAATCTTGGTTTGTTAAATTCCTAAACTCTGAAAAGTTCATGAGGGACATGTTATGTTCTGAAAAAGTTGCATTTTTTTTACTTTTAATAACACTTTCTTATTCAAATCCAGATGCTAAAATTGCAAGCGTACACACTTTGGATGATCTTCCAATATGAATTCATAATGGAAAAAATAAAATAATAAATAAACATGAAATCAAGTGATACTACTTAACCCACTAAGATTATATTAACCCTGCTTGGCTTGAGAAGACAAACGATTTAATCCACCCATACCTAGTATTTTCTAAAACTAAAAGTGTGTAAAAAGTTATGTTTGGTTTCAATTCTATGACACATAAGAATATGTTAGAAGAAAGATGAGACTTAAATTTGACACACATTTATAATTTATTGAATGCTTATGATTTTGATTGATAACACTTTGCTCAATGTTCATAATTTCTGATTGTTTATGATATGGCGTCAATTTACTTTCCCCTGTCCTTTCTGAATGTTTTGTCCATCTTGGCCTTTGAATGGCCTTAAAGTTGATCACTGTACTCTGTTGATGTTTTGCTGTGATTCATGTAAGTTTCACAGTAACAATTTTTATGTTGAATTATTCAGGAATTTGTACACGAGAAAGGGGTTGGTTTTGTCCGCATTGATGGAAACACTCTTGCCAGTGATAGGCAAAACGCTGTATTGTCATTTCAATCATCAAATAAGGCATGTTCATGTTCTGTTGCTTTAGCTTTGTGTATTTGCTTGTCACAATATGGCATTCTACTAATTCTTTTGCTAGAGATCTTGGTTTCAATTCTTGCTGGGTTTCATCACTTTGATTAAATTGCATTTCTTCTAAAGTAAGGTTTAAATTTATACTCATGACTTGGTGGGATTTCAGGGTGATGCAGGACAGCCCAGGGCTGTTCTGAATCTGACTTTTATTGACTGTTTTAGGGCTGTTAGAATTGTATTAATGTTGATTTGTGATGGAATATGAGGAAAGGATGTAGATAGGTTCTAGGAGTCACACCTAGGGCTCTTAAGAGTCACACCTTAGAGGAGATTGAGTATTACAATCAAAGAAAAATTGCTGTAAATTATTTGACATTAATCCATTGAAAAATATTGAAAGACTACATACTTATTTATGGAGTTTTAGTTCCAATAAGGACATGGATTCCTAAACCCACAACATAACCATTCCACTTTAGAATAGGAAAACATAATAATCTAGAATAGAAAACCTATTAACTTTAGGACTAATACAATAAAATACTAAACAGAAATATACACTATAATTTCCAGATTTTTCGGCTGATATGAAAATTACTAAAACACCCTTGTATTCTATAGTTGAAATAGAATACATAAATCCTATCTTTTGTTGCCCACGTCACAGGGGAGTTATTTTCCTGATCACACACACACACACATATATATATATGGATGGTTTGTGTAGCAATTGTTGTTATGATGCAATCTTGGTCTAATTTCTAATTGTTCAATTCCCCTTGTCTGTCTGCCATATATTAATATAAATCTTTTTTGAGCTGAATAAAGTTATTAAAGGTAGATGGTGCCAGACTTTTCTACACTACTTTTCCATTTTCCTTTTCACATGAATTTCTATACTTTTCTTCTAAGTTTTGAACATGTTAAGGGCAAAAAGCCGTGCTGTTGTTCTGTGATTATAATGTTCTATTCCTTTTCCCGCAGAGGTCATCATGTACAAATGCATATATGTGGCATTGTGAATTTTTGAACTCTGAAGATGCAGCCAACCTGATATGTGTCTTTGTTTTCCAGGTTAAGATTGCAATAATCGGTATAACTGCTGGGGGTGTCGGACTTGATTTCTCCTCGGCACAAAATGTTGTCTTCTTGGAGCTGCCTCAGTCTCCATCATTAATGCTTCAGGTATGACAGATTATTGTCCATTAGTTTTGCACTTCAGTTGTAAATTAAAATAGAAGGTTAGTGACAAGGTTCTATAATGGTAAATCTTCGTACCTACAAGAAAGATGCTACAATATATTATGTTGGCCGTATAAATTGTATGGCTAAGAAGGATAATGAAGTTTGGAACCTGGTTTGTGGCTTTACAATGTTTCTTGAAATTGTTCGATATCTATTTGCTTCTTTTCACTCCATTTCTTTTCTCTTTATTTTCACTATTCTCTTGACCTGAGAGCTGACTGAACATGTTTGAGAAATCACTTGATACTTTTGCCATTCAATGGAATACCATGGCAGCTTTGGAATTTATGACGCATGCATGAATATTGATTTACTATTACCATTCATTAAGGTATACAAGGCCACACATATTCAAAATTGTATATTTAGCTATTCAGACTCTAAATTGATATGGAAAAATGGAGAGACAAGAAATGACAGTATTGGAATTTTTGTTACAAAGAGTTTGAAATTTGCAACAGTTTGAAATGGTAATGCTCTCGATGTGCAGCATGATTTGACAAATTCATGAGTTGATACTAAACTATTTGTTTACCTTGGCATTGTGCTGTTTTGCTTTTCTGATGGCACAGTTGTCTTATTAATGTGTTCACTGTTTTCTTTAATAATAAAGGGCAATAAATTTGTGTTTGATGAATTTTGAAAAAATATTTTAAATACAGTGTTATGCAGTTTCTTACTATCAGGAGCTAACTGAGACTGATAGAAGTGTGATTTATAACTTTAAATTTATATTTTGAATTAAAGCATAATGGAGTGAGAAAATGAACTATGCCCAATCCACTTCCCCGAACAAAAAAGGAAAACGAAAAGCTTGAAAACCAAATATACGAGTATAATCAAAAGCTTTCTGTTACTCATTATTGTCAAATCTAATAAGAATCTCCGTATGAGCAAAACCTCTATGCTCTCAATTCAATTAAACCTGAAAAGGGCATATTCCTTTTGTACACTTATTTAGGTTCTAATTTAGCCACAAGGGTGACTTTTCAAGACTTTTTTTTTAAGAAAAATATGCTTTGGTACAAATCTCCTCAACATGTCTCAAGTATCCTGTTCATACCCAGTTGTCCTGAGAAATTTTCTGTTCTCTGCAGCAAAAAATAAAAATTATATCAGAATTCAGGTTCATTTGAAATTTTTATTGGTCAGAAACTAATCTGTAGATTAGTACTACATGCATTTCTTACCCTCCTTGTGGTGGTTTATATTTCTTAATTTTCTTGATAAAATTTCTTTGATCAGTGTAATTATTAATTATTTTTAAGAGGACAATGCATCTGCACAACCAAACATGCTCCATGTTTCCTTTGCTCTTCTTTCTAGTTGCTATTTCTGAGGTTTTCCCTGGATTAGTCTTGTGACTTTCGATACCTGACCTCCTCCAAACTCATTTTGGAAGGCTGAGGACAGAGCTCACAGGCGAGGGCAATCAAATGCAGTTAACATTTACATCTTCTGTGCTAAGGTTTGCATTTTTTAAAAAAAAAAAAAAAAGTGCTTTAGGTTGTCAAGACATTTATCTCTTTTGTATGCATGAAAAAATTTGTCATATTGCAGGACACCATGGACGAAACATGTTGGCAAAATTTAAACAAGAGTTTGCATCGTGTCTCGTCTATTACGGATGGAAAATATGATGCAGTTCCAGAAATTTTGGTATCACTTCTTACCTTTTTCTCCACTCTAATCCTAGCACTCTAAATTCATCCAGACGAGCTCAATTTCTACTAATTGCTATCATCATGGATTTGGGTCATTGGTCTGAATTATTTATGCTAAACCTTTATTAATATACTTCTTGCTGTAAATCTTATCCGAACTTGGATTTTTCCCAGTGATTGGAAATGTGTTGTCATGCTGCAATTTATAAGAAGCTCTGGAGTTATTATTTTGCTAGAGCAGATTGGGTGAATCATAGTCCTGATACTTGCAAAGCAAATCAAATATATCTTATGCAAATTAGTTAATTGGGGATTTATATGAGTATATTTAGTTTCATTGGTTGTGTAAATTTTTAAAAATGAATTCAAAACAAACTTTGAATTGGTAGTCATACATTTGCTAAATCACCCACATCAGTGAAATCCATCATCAACATCCCATTCTTTCTGGGTTCCAAAGTCAGAACTGTTGGTGTTTTATTTTTCTCCCCTGCTTTGTCTTGGGAGTCTTGGGTATCTTTTGCTCTGGTTGACCAGGGCTAACTTTGTTGCCGTGTTTCATGATCTTGAATAGACAGTATTGCTTCTGTTCTGTATCAGATCGCTAGACATGATGACATGTTCAGTGGAATTTTAGGAGATGGTATTTATTTTAGTCTTTTATTTTATTATTTATTAAGTAGGTTTTTCGTTAGTCATTTTCTGTAGGAGATTGAACTTCATTAATCTATCTTGTCAGGTTGAAAGAATTTCTTATTTTGGAAAATCTGACAAAGGGATTAGGAGAGGTTCTGAAGTTCAAGTTAAGTTGCCAGACTCTGGCTCAGTGTGGGATTCACAGCCATTCAAAACAGATGATGAAGAGAATGTAATGTTGATTGGAAGCACATTTCAAACAGATGATCTTAATCCTGGGGTATAACTTAGAAATTAGAAATTTTCTTGTTTTTTGAATGAGTTTTAAATCTTCTAGCATCTCTTCTTGTATGTTCATTTATATTTTCTCTTTCCATGGGCTAAATCTTGAATTTTGTTGGAAGAACAGGCTGTTATGGTCTTGGATAATGTAACAGACAAGGATTCTGTAGCCAATAAAAACCTAGAAGGGATTTCAGAAATTGAGATTAGAAGTTCTAGCAGAGTTTCTTCTTCTGAGTCATCAGAGGGACATGAAGGCAATGATCAATCAGAGAAGGTACCTATTGCATAAGACTTGGTCTTCTCAGAAATAGGTTACTATGTCTCTGTTCCTTTTAGTTTATGTAAAGGAAATCACTTATAAATTAATTGCAGGAAAATAAACTTTGTGTCCAAACAACAGAAACCAATGACAGTGAACTTGCTCAGCAAAATGAAGCTGATGAATGCTGGTCTAATGAAGTATATTCTCTACGCTTTGAGGTACAATTATGAACTTGGTCATTGAGATTTCCTTGCTTGTTTTTTCACTCTAATGCTGTGGCATCAATCTGATTTTCAGCAATTGCAATTGCAGCCATTTATAATTTAATATCGGAGTTCAAAAGCTGCCTGATTAGTTATGGGCTGTCCTTGTTTTCGCATGAAATATGGTTTACTTACAAGCATCCTTTCAGGAAGATACATAACCCCTCTTGGAAAACGAATTTAAATAATTGACTTCTTGTTCAGGTAAGTAAATATACTGGAAGGATTCACCTATATTCCTGCATTCTGGGGAAAGACTCAAGACCACAGCCACTTTATGAGAATTTCCAACCAGAAGAACTCGAGTCACTTAATTTACTAGCAGCTAATGATAGCAAGGAAACAGACTTTAAATTTCTCAAGGGAAATCCAGTTTCCAGGCATGCTCTTCTTTCATTTATTAAAGAGTGGAATGCACTAAGGCCTATTGAAAGAAGGAAATTACGTGGAAAGACTTTGCAACTTCCTCTACGTGTTGAGTTGTGCTACTTAAATGAAAGCACTAACCACAAAATTGGGGTATGCTTACGATTCTGATTCATCTGCCCCCCTCTCCCAACAATGAATTGCAGTTTGGGTAACGGTTATGCAACTCTGTAATAGGGACTGCTGAAGGGTGGAAGCAAGCGACGCCTTACTCCATTGGGTGAGATCAGCCATCCTTTACCATCCAATGCCATTTTGAAAAAGGTACATCTGTCAAGTAGCTATGGCCAAAAGGAAAAGCAATACACTCAGGGCTGGACCTTGATGGATGAGCCACTCTGTAAACTCTGTCAAATGCCATGCAAGTAAGTCCAGATTTATCATCTTTTGATGTTCCTATTTGTTGGAATTTTATTTATATTCTTTTTTAATGGGTTGAGTATTATTCTTGTTCTTTTTTCCCCCCTCTCTTTTAACCTTTGGTGCATCTTTTGTATTCTTTGTAGGTTGCAGCTTGCACCCCTTTCTTTTGTCTCTTTTTATTGTATTTATTGGAATAATATTAATTAACTGTCACTTTCAGGGGCAGCAATGCAAAAACACCTGTGTATTTTGAGGATTTATTCTGCAATCTCATCTGCTGTGAAGAATATCGCTTAAGAACTAGTAGCAGATCCCTCCGGCAGGTAAGGACTGGCATTAAAATTAATTAAAATCAAACTGATAGGCTTTTTTTTCCTGCTCTCATTATTCTATCTTTGTTTATTCATTTTGGTGTGAGAACATGTATCTCAGTTTTATTGTTCGTGATATGGATTGCACCATTCATAATGGAGATTTGATTGCCTTCTATTATCCTGTTCCTTGTTACTCACTCTAGCACAATAATTCTTTCAGTTAACATAATTTAGATTTCCAGGAACTTTTTGAAATAGAACATGGTGTCTGCACAATTTGCCTGTTAGACTGTCATAAACTTGTGAGGACCATCAAACCTTTATCATTAGAGAGACGACGGGAGTATATTGAGGAAGTAGCGCCAAATGTGGCAAGTCAGAAGAAATTGTAAGTTAAAAAACCGAACCTAGTGTTTCTTATTTCTGTTAAATGTATTTGGAGATATTCAACTGATGTTTACTATTTTGCTCACTCCTTCCCAATTTAAGTGTCTAATTCTGAACTTCCAACTTTCTGAGGTGGCATTGCATTATATTATTTATGTAGTTAGGTTGCATTCAATTTTCATCATTGCCCTTTGACTAGCTTTATCATTTAAATTTAAAGTGCAAATAATAGCCTCAACTTGAAATTTTATTGGGTAAAGTGGGAGATTAAAAAATTCCTACATTAATAGTACAAAATGGAAAGTTATTTTGGGACATACCAAAATGTAAAGGTGGATACACAGATAAGAACAGGAGGAGTGGTTTGCTGCCTCTTTGTTGGGAGTTTCTGTTTTGATTAAAGGTTCATGGACACTCTATGTTATGCTTTACAAATTGTAGGCATTATTGCTAAATGATAAAAGCTCATGTGCAAGGGAAACTCGAATTTTAAATTGAAAGATTGAAATCTGAACCTGTGCTATGCAAGATTGATCAAGTGATTTTAATGTATTGTATTTGTGCTTTAAAATCAAGTGATCAAGTGCTATGCAAGATTGACCATGACATTTTTTCATTGCAAAATAGTAGTTTTATTATTTTGTTGTTTCTTTTATTGTATTGTATTTGTGCTTTAAAATCGTAAACACTTCTCTGAAACCAAGTGATTTTAATGTTTCACATCTGCAGGCTTGATAAGCTTGCCAATGATCCATCTGAGGGCAATGCATGGCATGCAGACCATATTGTTCCTGTTTACCGTGGTGGAGGTATGCCAATGTTGAAGATCTTTTGAAATGACCTTTTATAATACAACACATATGTCACGTGGTTATCTCAGTGTGTCAACCAGGACCTTGATGAGTCAGCTGCTGATCAATGCTGGATTTTAATCTGTCACGGTATCATTGGACTCTAGCAGAACTTGCTGCTATCATCATGAGTCATTATTCAATAGAACTTAATTGATAACAATCATTAGGGGAGTTAAGGAATGAAAAATACAAAGAATATAAAGAATGGAAAACTCTGCAGTTTCAGATGTGCAGAACATGTCAGCTATTGAGATCCTGAAAGGGGTTTTTATCATTTTGTTCACAAGGAAAAAAAGGAAGCTGGTTTTATTTTTTTTACTGCAAAAAATTAGTTAGGCCCAGCTGTGATTCATGTCAGGAGTTGAAAATCAAATTATTATCCACTCAAAAGAGCTCATTATTAACCATGTGGATCTTATTTAGTCTAGACTAGAAATTCCTCCCAATCTTTTCACTGTTCAATCTTGTTTTGAAGTATGCTTTGTATAATTTGCATAGGTGAATGCAAACTAGAGAATATGAGGACTCTTTGTGTGGCTTGCCATTCCAATGTTACTGCAGTTCAACGTGCTGAACGATGCTCAGCTAGGGAAAAGGCTAGGAAGCAACTTGAAGTCATCATGAATGACATCAAATGTATGGAAGAGACTTCGACTTATGTGAAGGTAAATTTAGAGTGCTTGGGACTCTTTTTTATATCATGATAGCGCTGAGGTTGTCAAATACTGAATCTCACTTCCACGTCATTTAAGATACGGTAATAATATGGTTGAATAATCCGTTGTTACAAAACTGCAAAGATCTTTTCACATTTTGGTTTTTTTCTGCTTTATTTTTTAAAAATTAGAAAATATATTTAGTGATTATGGGGTGGTATACTAGGGAAAGCAGGAAAAAGTATCTAATGACATCGGAAATGGGCTGACATTTTTACCCACGTTGAGGAAGGTAGAGTTCTAACAATTTAATGTCTTTCCTCATTTACCTTCCCTAATCCGTACTGTCAGTAATCTTGTGAACACTGTTGAAGGTGAAATTGTTGAACTTAATCAAGAATATTTCACTGGCTCATCAAGAACTTATAAACTGAAGTTTATTTATATCATAAATGCGTGTTCCCTCCTACGAGTCATAATGTCCTCATTGTGACTTTGCTTTCTTTTCCCGTTTCTCTAGACCTGCTTGGCCCTCGTATATACCATAACTCTTCCAATATTCACAGTGCTATGCTCCTTTTACTGTAGTTTTCTTCTGGTCATTATCCTTCAGTGCTTCCTATTCTATTATTCGGTTTACTTGCTGTGATGCTTTTTCATTTTTCCTCGTATTTCCTGCAGACCTCTTGATAAAAATATATTTACTTGTGCTAATACAGACAGATCTGCACTAATAAATTTCAGGGCCAAGGGCATCCTCAAATGCAAGAGGAGGATTTAGTTGATGACCTCTTAGTCAAGGTTCCTGGAAGTGCCTACTCTAGAGGACAAAGCACAGATCCTGAAAGTGAAGATATGAAGAAGAGCTCTTAGAAATCTAATGAAGCATCTGTCTTGACAAAATGACCAGTCGTAGAGGGAAGACCGGAAGAAGCTGGCTCCGTGGTGCTATATATTTTTTAATAAAGTTCTTGGGAAGGTCTTGAAACCGTGTTTGGACATGTTTTTAAAGTGTTCAGTTTAAAAAAAATATTAAATTGATAATTTTTTTAATGATTTTGATATGTTGATGTGAAAAAAAAATATTTTAATATATTTTTAAGTAAAAAGAATTATAAAATCAAACATAAATTAATTATTTAAATCAGTTTCTGATTTCACATAGTTAATTCCATGTAATTTATTATCTTTTGTTATAAAATTTGAAATCTTAATGAATATGATGGAAAGATCCCTTAGTTATTCAATGTTTCCTCTCAAACAACATTATCTTTTTCTAATGATTCAACATGTCTTTATGTAAATTAAGTTATTTGAAGATTTATCAAGTTTGGATTTTTTAATCTAAAATTATACTAATCATGGTATATGTCTATATTTTTTGGTATTTAATCTTGAAAGCTGCAAATTATAAATGATTATATAATCTTATTATGATTCAATAGATCAAACAATAATTAGTAAGACAATTATAAGTAATAAAATCAAGGAAAAATAACAAATATGAAAAAAATGAAATAAAATAAATTTAAATTTAAATTGTGTAATTAAAATTAGATTACATCAATTCTCAAGAAAAAATAAAATTTAGTTCATAATAATTTTGAAATAAACCATGTTCTTATTAAAATACATAAAATAAAACATTGAGGAGGAGAATAATTTATTTTTTTGCTTGGAATCAGTTGAAAAAACACTTTACTCCAACTTGTTTCTGTTTGCAATATGCTGCTTCTTCTTGTTGTCTCCTCTTTTTAATGGTAAAAAAACCTTCTTTATCAATTCTGGTCATGGTCTTTTTTTTTTACCTTCTCTAGTTCTTTGATCCAAAATCTTTTATTTATTTATATATTTTCTTTTGAAAATTGATAGATTTTTAACTTCTAGTTTCCAACTCTATTTTCTTTTTCATATCAATTTATTTTAAGAAAGTCATAAACATAAAAGTTAAAGTTATAGATATCTCCATAGCTTTCTTTTGACACCAAGATCACTTAATTTAGATCTCTATATAGAAAGTTATTGTTATAATCTATTTTGGATCCCCGAGCAAAAAAGGAAGAAAATAAAAGAGAAAAAATAAAAAATAATAATAGTGAAAAAAGGATGTCAAAACGTCCAGAAGATAACTAAAAATTGGTTGAGGAGGTTCAAAAATACAAGTATTGAAATTTAACAATATATCATTGATTGTTGAGAGTCCGACTGACAAAGAAAATTTAATTTGAGAAAGAAATGTCCAAAATCAGATGTTTATTGGACTCAATTAAATTTATTAAAAGTTTAATTGTGTTTATGAAGAGTTTGATTGAAATAAAGTTCGATTTTTGAAGTCAATTTGAGCTTTAATTAGAAAAAATAAAAGTTTTTGGGTTAAATTATAATTTTTGAAAGTTAATTGAGTCAAATCAGGGGCTTAATTGCATAAATATTGAAGTTTGATAGCCAATTAGGGACTTAATTGAAGAAAACCAAAACCAAAGACTAAAATAAAAGGCACACGTAAA
This sequence comes from Populus euphratica, assembly GCF_000495115.2. Taxonomy (NCBI): domain Eukaryota; kingdom Viridiplantae; phylum Streptophyta; class Magnoliopsida; order Malpighiales; family Salicaceae; genus Populus; species Populus euphratica. The sequence goes on from NW_011500489.1 coordinate 21,896, forward strand.
TAAAAGGGCTGCAATTAAACCGAATCAGGGGCCATAGTAAAGAAATTAGAAGTTTATTGATCAACTAAGGGTCAAATTGCATAAATTCAAGACCAAGGACTAATGTGAAAAAAGCAGCCAACTTCAAGGCTAGGAATTGAATTTGGTAGAAAGGCAATTGAATTGATTTTTACAATCAAAATTGGGAATTGAATTTGGTAGAAAGGCAATTGTAATTGAGGACTCGATTGAAAAAATCACAAATTGAAAATTGATGTGAACTCTAACTTGTTTTTGCCGCTTTTTCCTTTTAAATGAAACGACATGTTTTGTCCAAAACGGCGTTGTTTTAAACACTGTTTATTAAAGAAAAAAAAAGGAAAGAAAAAAGCCCAAAATGTTGCCATTTTGAACGGCATTATAACCTTTCTTCTTCCCCTGGATGCGCGAAGTAGGCGAAGAAGAAGATTTTTCTTCCTCTATTTTCCACCGCTTTTTCCCTTAAAAAAGATGTCGATTCCCCATCAAAAAGACACCAACACCACTTGCCACTTGTTGAAATTCAAAAAGGATGTACCCATTTGGGCGATCATGGGGGGGTTGCATAGTGGCCACTCCAGCCACCCTCCCCATTAGGAAGGGGTAATAGGTGGTCTTCCCTTACCTATAAATATAGAAAGGGGCAATAAATATTTGGGTCCTTGAAAAAAAAAAGATGAGAAGCATAGGACAGAAGAAGTAGCCCCACCAGGTCCAGCTGCCATCTCCACCACTATAGACGACAACAAGCACGCCCCTTCACGCTAGGTAATCTTCCCTCTTTCTTTGCACCGTCATTTCTTTTCTTTTATTTTGCATGCAGAATGTGAGCAATTCATGTTCTGCAACAAAATAAAAATAATTGGCTAGTTACTATGCTGTGCACAATAACCAGCCAATTATACTATTTTGCATCGGTGCTGGCCCATTCCAATTAAAGACATCGTAAAAAAATAAATCCGTATTAAAATACTCAATTTTCATCAAAACTTCCAAAATACAAAAAATTTATTTTTGTGCATAAGCCCAAGTTTCTCAAAGCTGAAAACTCATATTATGTTTTTCATAAAAAAAATAAAAAATAATGTTTTAGCATGCATTTTGGTTTTGATAACTAGTTTATTAAAATCAAGAGAACATTGACCAAATTTTCAAAAATCAAAAAAAATTATTTTGCTTTTCTTTTAGTATCCGAGGTGCGATATTATATGTAACATGTATTTTGAATATTAAATTCTTTTTTTTCGGACGCTAGAACGGTTAAATTTTATCCTATTAAGATAAGAACATCCTTACAGAGGATAGCTTTTTTAAAATATTAATGCATATATAGACAGACAATTAGAAACCACAACAAGACTTTAGATTTTATCAGATAACAAAACAATGTAGTTTATCTTAGGCAGGGCATAGTTGAGATAGTAATATCTTTCATTTACGTAATTAGTCTCCGTATCCCATCTGATCCTTGAGACCAGTTAGAGTTCCTAGTAACTAGAATATTAGGTGACAACTTCCATTCAAATTTTCCACTAATAAAAGACAAGAATTCCTTGTCTCTCCATATTTACCTAGATAGACAACACATTTGAGGATAGATGATCGTCGCGATGCTACACACGTGTGACATAATGGCGACTCCACTAGGGACCAAGTGAACTAAGCTTTGTTTTTGTTTGATTATTATGTTTTATTATTTGGTTTGTGTCATTTTTAATATGTATTTCCTCATTTGATCATATGCTTAAATTTCATACATATTTATTTGCATTGTAAAATTGCTTCATGCATCATTCACATTTTTGCACGAGTCACATTGCAAATTCTAGGTTAAGTGGTAGACTAACAGCTTACCTTACGACTTTTAGTAAAGGTTTAAGTTTGTGTAAACCTCAACTCTTTGCTAAGTGCTTAGACTGGTAATGATTAGTGCATGCCATCTTGACACGACTAAAAGATTGATGTCTTCTCCCAAGTGCAGGAGTGTCGAAGTAATAAATAACCCGGCAAGACCGGGGTCGAACCACAGGGAGGTGAATTGTACAAATTATAAACGACAATAATACAACAACAATAATAATA
>NW_011500489.1:24906-65180 GCF_000495115.2 Populus euphratica
ATACGTTATTATAAAACATGTTTTAGTTAAGGAGTTATTGATACTTCAAGTGCAAAATGATGATATAAAACCTTGATAAAAATGCACTTTTAAGTACTAATCACATCTCATTACCTACTGAGGCCCTATATTGCCTTCATGAGGGTGATTACTGGAACAACAAGAGACCTTTTCTAGACCAGGTAGTAAGTTATCCATCATGTAATAGCCTAAACCTAACATTAGAGTATAAACTCTTTATAAGACATGTACATATATTTGCATCATACATATACATCCAATCATTGTAAATTATTTGCATACATATAGCAGGTTGAAATATAGGTTCCTTACAAGTCTACAACACCCGACTTAGAGTGAGAAACACGAAAGATAAAAAGTGTGCTCACCGTGATGCCCATTTTAAAAAAGAGTTAGAGTCTCTGACGACAAACGTGACTCGCCTCTAGCTTACTTGAGCAAATACAAAAAGAGTTAGAGTCTCTGACGACAAATGTGACTCGCCTTTAGCTTACTTGAGCAAATACTGAGAAATAACTCTGGTAAAGTTCCTTCCAACCGACCTATCAACTTTGTTCAAACTCCAACAATGACTCAGTCTGAAGAAATAAGGGGCAAACATGGTCAAGAGTCTCAACACAATCTAGCATTTCTGCAAAAGCTTTTGTGAAAAAGCTGACCGAAGAGGAATTGCATCACAATTGCAGAATGGAGCCTGTTCTTGTTCTGTCCCAAAATAACTACCTCTAGTTGATTATGCCTTCAAAGTTTTGATTTTTTTATTTAAACCTGTTTCAGTCTTGTTGTTAATTTGGCTTATAATACCACAAGACTTTCTTTGTCAAAGGAGTTTCTTGATTAATAAGATCATGTATTTTCTCGTGTTCATGACATGTTTTCCTTCTTTTTTTTCTAAAACTATACATGATCTCACATGTTCACAAGAATTTTTAGGAATTCAAAGTTCAGTATAAAAAATGAAAATCATATTGATGATTGTTCAAAACAAACGAATTCTAGAAATTCAAGTGATTCTTAGAAGGGTAACCATACACCTAGAAAATTTGTTAAAAAAAACCATAAGGTGACTCCAAAACTTAGTTTTGTTTGAAAGAATAATCACTTTGGATATTCACATGAAAGACTTATCGCTCCTAAATGCATGCATTTGAGATAACAAAAGATCATATTTGATAATCCTTTCATGAGGCTGAAATATATCTTTCACAGATCCCTTTTGAGTCTAGTAATGTTTTTTATAATAACCGTGACTAGGATCACACTCCACACTAGGGGGCAAGTGCGAGAGATATACAAAAAAACCTTGTCGATTGAAAGTGCCCAAACAAAACTAGGGGGGGAGGGGGTGCATAAAAAAGTTAAGAGGGCATAAAAAAACAAAGGGTTTAAAAGAATTGAGCTTCTCATAAAAATAACTTATATGATGATACTTGACCATATGAAGAAAGAAAAAACAAACAGAAAGGCCACACATCCAACACTAGGGGGCATGATAGACCATTTTGGAAAGAAGTTCCAAGGACAAAAGATCAAGAAATAAACACTAATTATCCTTAGTTTTAAAATCCATTAAACACCTTTTAAGCCTGCAAGTATCCTTTTTCTTCATAACGAATTGCCCAATTGCCCATGCTTACATTACGTGCCCAATTAAGGTCGTTCTAATCAAAGGTAAACAATCTAGATTCATAGGCAATGTTTTCTCATGCAAACTAAATCATTATTCATGCAAATAAAATGAATGTTTTTAAGACTAGTTCTCTATAACCCTTCAAATGTTACTTCATTATTCATGCAAATAAAATTAGATCTTAAATCATTTTTTACCATTCAAATGTCACTTCATGTTTTCACCAAAAGCAAAATAAAAAGTTTTCATCACTTCTGATAACCACTCCATAGGAATCACTAGAATTTTTTTAAAACAAGTTTGCTTTGAATCGATGCCAAAATGATTTTTGTGTTCTCGAATAGCTTTAAAATTCCAACATTTCTACATAAAAACAACTCATTGTCAAACCTTCCTTCACATAGCCTCATCCTTAAAGAAAATTTAATTTGAATATTTGGGGGCATAATCAAGCTTAAGGGGCAATCAAAAAACACCTGGTAGGGTTGGCTCTATGATTTCTTTTCTAAGGAAAATATTGGGTAAAATTGGCAACCCTTGAGATAAAGGGTTGAGGACAAAAAAGTATGATGATATGAAACCCTTTCTAAGAGTCAAAATCACAAGATATGACTCAAGTAAGCAATATTGAAAAGGCCATCAAAGTTTACTACCAACACTCCAACTTTTAAGAAAAGAAAAACACGATGAAGAAATAGGGATCTATATTTCTTAGGTAAGTATACATGCATGTCAATCATAATGCATTGCTTTCAACATTGTTCGATTGGAGTTTCACTATGACCTTTTAGGTAGGGCGTTTTCTAACCCTACCTTATTTCTAGTACGCTTTTGAGCCCTTATCTCTTGGGTAGTGCGTTTTATAACCCTACCTCATTCCGAATGCGCCTTTAAGCCCTCACTATCTTTTTCTGGGTAGGCCACTCATTACAATGTGACCTTTCTCCAATTTTTTTTTATCTAAGTAGGTCACCAATTACAATGAGACCATTCTTTTCTTTTTCCACTAGGGTAGGTCACTCATTACAATGCAACCATTCTCTATTTTTTTATATGGGTAGATCACTCATTATAATAAGACCTTTCTTTCACCGGGTAGGTCACCCATTACAACAAGATCGCTTTTCTTTTTTCTCATTTTTTGGTAGGTCACCCATTATAATGAAAACCAATTCTCTTTTCTTTTTTTTTAATAATAGGTCACCTATTACAATGAGACCATTCCTTCATTCAGGTAAATCACCCATTACAATAAAACCATTCTTTCTTTTTTTACTTGGACAGGTGGCCCATGAAAATAGACCAAGGTAAGTGTGAATGTATGGGCTAATCGCCCCTAAAAATAGACCATTTTGAGTATGTGTAGGCAAGTCGTCCATGAAAATAGACCAAGGTATATATGAGTGTGTGGGCAGGTCATCCGTAAAAATAAACCATTTTTCTTTAAAAAAAAAAAGGATAGGTCACCTATGAAAGCAAACCAATTTTCTTCAAAAGAGACAGGTTGCCCAAGATAATGTGATCGTTTTTCTTTTTCTTCTTTACAAAGGTTTTTTTTATCTAAAACCTCTTTTGAGATTTCAGTCTAAACATTGTAAAGAGGGAAGCATCTATTATAACCTATTTTTAGGTCCCCGTGCAAAAAAGGATATATATATATTCGGAAGAGAAAAATCAAAAAATAATAATAGTGAAAAAAGAATACCAAAGTGTCCAGAAAATGACTAAAAATTAGTTGAAGAGGTTTAAAAATACAAGGATTGAAATTTGACAATATATTGTTGATTGATGAGAGCCCGACCGATAAAGAAAATTTAATTTGAGAAAGAAATGTTCAAAATCATATGTTTATTGGACTCAATTAAATTTATTGAAGGTTTTATTGAGTTTATAAAGAGGTTAATTGAAAGAAAATTGGATTTTGAAGTCAATTTGGTCTTTAATTGGAAGAAATAAAAGTTTTGGGACCAAATTATAATTCGTAGAAGTTAATTTGGTTAAATCAGGGGCTTAATTGCATAAATATTGAAGTTTTATGGCCAATTACGGATTTAATTGAAGAAATCTGAAACCAATGACCAAAATGAAAAACGCGTGTAAATAGAGGGGCTGCAATTAAATGGAATCAAGGGCCAAATTAAAGAAATTAAAGGTTTATTGATCAATTAAGGGTCAAATTGTATAAATTCAAGACCAAGGACCAATGTGAAAAAAGCAACCACCTTCAAGGTCGAGAATTGAATTTGGCAGGGATGCAATTGAATTGATTTTTACAATCAAAATTGCAATTAAAGACTCCATTGAAAAATCAAAAATTGAGGACCAATGTAAATTCTGACACGTTTTTGCCGCCTTTTCCTTTTAAATGAAACAACATATTTTATCCAAAACAACACCGTTTCATACACTGTTCATTAAAACAAAAAAAAAAGAAAAAAAAAGCCTAAAACAGTGTCATTTTGAACAACACTGTAGCCCTTTTTCTTTCCCTTGATGCGCAAAGTAGGGGAAGAAGAAGATTTTTCTTCCTGTGTTTTCCCCCGCTTTTCCCCTTTAAAAAGACGCCGACTCTCATTCAAAAAGAAGACATACCTCTTTAGACGGTCATGGAGTAGCTGCACAATGGCAGCCCTGGCCACCTTACCCTTTAGGTAGGGGTAGTAGGGGGGCAATTGATATTTGGGGCCTCAAAAAAAGAAAAATAAAAAAGAAACGGGAGAATGGCCTGAACACCGAAAGAAAAGGAAGAAGAAGATAGAATGAAACAAAAGCAGAGGAAAAGAAAAAAAAAAAAAAGGAGAAGCATAGGAGAGAAGAAGCAGCGCCACTGGGTCCAACCATCGTCTCCACCAACGCAAGCCATCGCAGACGACAACAAGCATGCCCTTTCACTCTAGGTAATCTTCCCTCCTTCTCTACTTTGTAATCTCTTTTCTTTCATTTTGCATACAAAACGTAAGCAATTCACATTCTGCAGAAAAATAAAAATAATCAGATGTTACTCTACTATGCACAGTAACCAACCAATTATAATCTTTTGGGCCAATGCTAGCCTATTTTATTTATGTTGGGCCGGTGCTGGATCATTTTTATTTTGGGTTGGTGCTGGCCCATTCCATTTAAATACACTGTAAATATACAAATTTAGTATTAAAATAGTCGATTTTCATTAAAACTTCCAAAATACAAAAAGAAATTGAAAAACAAATTGCATACAGCCAAATGTCTCAAAGTTAAAATCTCATATTGTGTTTTTCATACAAATAAAATGTTTTAGTATGCATTATGCATTTTGACTTTAATAACCAGTTTATTAAAATCAAGAGAATATTGACTAAAATTTCAAAAATAAAAAAAAAATATTTGGTTTGTTTTTTAGTATTCGGAGCATGACATTACACATAATACGTATTCTAGATATTAAATGTTTTTTTTACGCTAGAATAGTTAGGTTTTACCTCATTAAGATAAGAAGCCTTCTTACAGAGAAGAGCTTTTCTTAAATCTTAAATTATAGACAGACCAATAATTAGAAACCACAACAAGATCTTAAATTTTATCAAACAACAAAATAATGCAACTTACCATATATAGGGCATAGTTGTGGTGCTAATATCTTCCCTTTACATAACAAATCTCCGTACTTGATATCTGATATCGGTTAGAGTTTCTAGTGACTAGAATACTAGATAGCAACTTCCATTCAAATTTTCCACTGATAAAAGATAAGAATCCCTTGTCTCTACATATTTGTCTAGACAAACAATACACTAAAGGGTAGATGGTCATTGCGACGCTGCACATGCGCAATAATTATTATGTTCAATTTATCAAGATCTATTGAAATTTCTAGTGAAGAAATTTCCTCTATTTTTAAATTTTGTACACAAATCGAGGACATATTTTCTTATTTAATAGGTTTTTTTAATACCATTAGCTCCAGGTTAATTAAGGATAGTATTTTAGCTTAGAATTCAAGGATTGAATGCTAAGTTTTCAATCCAAAAATTCCATGAATTTCTTTTTCTTATGTATAGATATAAATACAAATATAAATAAATAAATGAGAAATATATAAAATAAACTAACATGGAATCAAAAATAAAAATTGATAAATCAAGCACATCACTTTCTAAGCGAGAGAATAGTTAGTGGCAGAAACTCAAGCATCTGCGTACAAGCCAACATCCTAAACCGGGTGGGTGCTATGGAAAAATGTTTGATTCTCATCAGTAGCGTTGCATTAACAATGGCAGCATCTGTTTCGCGGACGCCATCGTTTCTCCTCTTTGAGAGTCTCAATGCTGAAAGCTAATATAATCCGCCGCGGCTGTCCCTTGTCTTGTGAGCTATTGTGTGAGATAAAAACAACACATCGGCACGCTATATGATTTGAAATTTCTTGTTTTATGGTTATAAGGGAATAAAGAGAGTCATCAATTGTAGGTTAAAAATTGATTGCTGAAGAAAGTAGTTATGGATGTTCAAGCAATCCACACGACACAGGAGCCGATCAGCATCACTTGTTAGAAGCCAGCTTGCTAATACCGTCCTATCTCTGCAATAAATGCACAGCGCAGAAAGGAAAACCTTGCCAAAAATACGTGAAGTTCAACCATGTAATGATACAACAAGACGTTCCGTGTGCCTGCAATATTGCAGATCAATTATTTTGATTCATACATCTCGCGAAACTTGGCATGCAGCTTCTATGATGAAACTACTATATATATATATATATATATATGAACTGTGATTTTACACGTTAATAAATATATCTGGCTTTTTGTCATGCCTCGGCCTTCTGTTAGAAACAGATATATACTATTCATTTGATGACAATCCATGCCGAAGACAGGTCAGCTGATCGTGGTTTGTTTGTTTTTTTTTTTTTTTTTAAGTTTCTGACCGCTCTGCCAGCCACATTTTCTGATACAAAAGTATGTTTTCGCTTCAAAACTTGTCACCGGTTGCTTCAAAGACAATGACAAATGCCAGTACCAAGAGTGCTCCCTTAGTTTCATCGAACTTCATCTGCCACGTTGGTCATCCCTGCTGTAAAAAATTGCTCTGCCCTGTCCATGAAGCTGCTAGGGAATCTACAATGCAGCATCATGGAAGTTTGAGGAGCTACTGGATTGTGTTTCAAAGCCATTTCTTCACCAGTTTTTGTTGTTTTGCCATCTCTCTGGCTTCTCATCTTGCCACCTCTGATGCTGTTTCCAAAGGTACCAGCTTTCCCCATCGAAACCCGCATGCTTCTAGAATTGTACCGGTTGGATCTTTGAAGAATGTCCCCTTGAGATGATTTTTTAAGTTCAGAAATATGCAGGTTACTTTCATTTGCATCTTCTGCTGGCAGATTTTCCACAATTGGATTGGATCGCATTGCTGGCGAAACATTTCTACAAGATCGTAACAGCGAAACTAGCATATCCATGCTCAATTCTTGCTGAACCACACATTTGTTCTGTTCACACCCATAGCAGGCGGCAACTAGTGCGCCAGCCAAAACTGGTATCAGCTCGGTGTCACTGAAGAACACAAATGGCAGATCGCATATCTGTCTTCTTCCAGCTAACCAATTAGATTTTATACACAAAATAACTTGACAGAAAACAAGATATTCATTAGTTTCACTGACCTTGTGAAGTATGGTGGGACTTTTTCCCCATCGAAGAACAGCTTGATTCTCAGAGTGGAACAAGGCAAAATAACCAAGAAGCGAAAGGCATTCAAGCAGAAGAAACCCAACCTAAGACAAATTACACAAAATGCAGAGAAGCATTTAGCTTACTGTAAAATGTACCCAGATACTGATTATTTTCATCCACATTCATACAATAATCAGAAAAATTTAGAGATTGATGCTTTTTTATCCCAACATATCCACCCTCCCAGCTCATCTCACATTATTTGCTTCAGAATATGTTATGTTTAAAGACCAATTATTGATCACTTTTCATTCTACAATACACATTCCATTTTTTATGTTCCCTGATTCTTTCCCTCGACCACTGATTCATATTTATATCCAAGCTGGTCGCTCATACAGACACCATCATGCTTTCCAGACAGATTCTTCTTTATTAATTAAGCAGGTTTTGCATCCCTCTTGTATTTTAAATTGCTGCAAGCTAACATGGAGATCTTCTGTATATGTTCCTGAATTAAAAACAATGACATGCATAAAATTACCTGGTCATTAGCTACTTTCCATTTGCTGGTGCAATGAGAAAGAAGAAAACTCATCAAATGAAAAAATTCCATTTTCAGGTCCGGCCTAGCCTGTGAAGAATTGACGGAAAATAGTGCTGCTTTAGATTAGTGGGAAAAAAGGGACAAGCTACCTCCTGCCCATAGTGTCAAGTAATTAAGATGCCATGTGTGAAAAAAAAACGTGTAGACCAAAAGGAAAGTAATAAAGAAGGGGAAAACAAAAAGGATTTATGAAGGAAAAACTGGTAAGACATGAAATTCATTAAAACACAATTAAAGCTGCGATTCATGGAAACATAATTCCATGACACCCATAGGCACGAGCAATTTTCCTCCAATCCCATGAAAAAGAAAACAAAAAAGATGCACATTGCAAATTGGTCTGGATATTTAAAGAATCAATGCTTCTTTGAGAAGTCACCATTCATCCATCTAATCTGTCAGTTGAAAAATGAAACTAACTTACCAGCATTCTCTGCATGAATACAATATCTAAAAGGGCCAAATTATTCAAAACCTTCAGCACCCCAGTTGCCACCTCTTCAAAATTAGATGGAAGGATATATGAGCCCTGAAACAGAAAGAAGAATATCAAAACTTTTGTTCAATGGAATATATGTAATTTGTACAATGCTTAATCAGTGAGCATTATTACAAGATCAGCCTTAACAGAACACTAATTAGATAAAAGAATTCTGGTAGTATAAACCACCAGATGCAGGGGCCATTGCCAAGTTGCAAGTATGAAGGTGGAGGTTGGAATCTTGAGAGCAAATACTTCATGGAAAATGCTTAAGGATAGAATTGACTCCAAATTCCCTGCTGCACAGGATCTCTCTTTAGTAGAGCCATAGCAATGATCTCGTGTAAGAAACTTGACATGCATAAGTTCCAGTCAATAAACAAGTTCCAAAACAGAAATAGTTCTGGTCATATACAGCACTTCTTTTTGAAGGTTTAAGGCCTGCCGGGAAATACTTAAAATCACTTCTCAAATCTGCTTTTACAAGGAAATTCTCATTCCATTGTGATCAGATTCTAAACTTAAAGCCTCTTGACTCCAAAAGCATTCTCATATTGGTTTTTCTTAGAGATTCTTACTGATCCACAAACAAATGATAGAACTCTTCCAGAAATACGCTCAGGGTTCATCAATAACAAATCATAAAGATAAAGAGGTAAATATCTACATTGATGCTAAGGCATGAACAATCAACTCCATGACACATGGCTAGAATGCATCTGGCCAAAGCTTAGAGGGCATTTTGGACAACAGAGAACTGAGGGGATATGCCATATAAAATGCTCTGGTCACAGACATGAATGTGAGAACAGAAAAACTAACATTCTCAGAGCAGTCAATTGATCGCTGCAAAACTGAGGGGATATGCTATATAAATATTTTTGTAGCTGACAGCAAGTTACCTGTTCCGAGGTTAATCTGTTGTTTGCCTGAAGAAGCACAGCTGTCAACAGAGAAGGAAGACTGACGAGTCCAGTTTCAGATATGGCAGAAAGGAGAAAAGCTACCGGTCCCTTCATGTTCAACATGACATTATTATTGTGCTCTGCACAATCGCTGACAAACTTTCTCACATCCTTCTCCTCAATCAGATTTTTCTGAGCTTCATCTTGACCATCTCTTGTGTTTGTGTTGGCGATATTTAACTCAACAGATCCATGTGGCTGCTGTTCACCATCTTTGCTAAGGGATACTGACTCCTTAATTTCATTTATATTACAGGACTCATCTATCTGTATATCATCTGACACATTTGGAGGTGATACAACTGTGCCACAATTTAGTACAAATAGTGGAGGTCTATGATCTTCAGAAGTCATAACTGCTGAGGAATACTGAAAATCAGCATTTTCTACGGGCTTGGCCTCTTGATTTTCAAATCCCAGCACTGTATTGACTGGAGAAGTTTCCCAATTAATGGAACTATTGGTTCCAGGTCTGTATGTTAGAGCCACCAACATATGTATACTCAAGAGAATAGAAGAAGGAAATGGTGATCCTTCCACCTGTGGCCTGTCATAAAGTGCAAAAAGATCCCGCAGTCGATGAATAACTTGGTATGCAATCAATAGCTCTAGCAAGCCATCTTGCATTTGGACTTGTTGTTCATCGGAACTTGCATGACCAATAACTGTCCCAACAGTCCACAAGAAGTTATCGAGAACTTCAGAGATTGATTCAAAATTTTCAACTGATGTTTTGCTTGATTGCAAGTTGGTGCTCCCAGGGACATTTAAAGAAGCAGCAATCTTTATATAATTCTCAAGGGCCGCAGACAGCATGGGGATAATTGGGGGTAAGAGATTCTGTGACAGAAAGTAACTCCTGTTCGCAGGCGCTGAGAGTACCACCCTCAAAAGTTTCAGGAGGTGTATGGTTACCTGGCACGTTTCAGGATTTGATGAATGAGAGGCAGGCAGAGCAGCAGCAATGAAATCAAGCAGACCAGCTTGTCGAGAAGCTTGCAGCTCAGGATCCTTGCCCTCCACAAACTGATTGATAAAAAATTGCATGCAATAAATTAGAATTCAACAGAAAAAATTCCCTCAAAACTTCCCACTAACAGAAAAGGGAAAAAAGAAACGCCATGAAACAATGTCCACCAAAACAAATGTTACAGTAGGAATTGATCAGGATAGCAATTTTTAATTGATATCCTTCTGTACAGTAACTTCCACCACCTTTAGCAAATACGAGCACAATAGTACAGCAGTATAAATTATCAAAGTTTGAAATGTCATAATACCATCTTGTTCTACAGTGGAAATGAGTACCTTGATCATTTCAGCTGTTATTAGACCAATACTTGCGGCACCTTTTTTTCTTGCCTGCCGAAGTCTTTGAAGTTCTTGAAGCCACCTCCCAAATTTTGCTCTGGCAGTTCCTACAGCCATTCTATACCCAATGCTAGTATTCTCAGCACTAGCTAGAGGCTCGGTGAACTCATATCTGAGAGCCATAAGTCTTTGCCGAATCTTTTTAATCCGTCGTTTCACTGAATGTTGCAACACTGCTTTTCCTGCAGCAAGAGTAGAACTTCCTGCCCCTGCAACATTGTTTAGTTGATAATCTTCACTGCTATTGGTTGGTGTTGTTCGACCTTGACCCTCCTTATACATTGATCTGCGCATTAAAGGTGAAGATTGATCCCTGAAATCCATAGAAGCTCTCTCCCGTATTTGCTCCAGGTAAAATTTGCGACGCTGTTCACTTTCACTAAGTCTCTCAGCTAATTTCTGAGCCAACAGCTCAGCTTCCTCTTGCTGTGCTTTTGCTCTTTCCTCTCTCCTCCGAAGCTGGATGATTGCCCTTGCTTCACGTGCTGCATTTGATGCTTTGCGTTCCTCTTCCCTTCTAACCTGTGCCTCTTCCTTTTTTCGCTGTGTTTCAGCAAGACGCTGTAACTTCTCAGCTTCAATAAGTTTTCTGCGTTCTAAAACAGCCTCCTCTCTAGCCATATCCTCTTTTTGTTTAGTTTTTATCACTTGCAGCTTTTCAGCTCTCCTCAATTCTGAATCATGAAGTTTCTGACGCAACATAAGTTTCTTGTTTTCTTCATTCAAGGAAGTAATGAAACGAACCTCATTAACCTTACTACTTTCATCACCAGCTCTCCTCACAACTTGAGCTAGAAAAGCTTCATGTCGAGATTCACTACGCTGGTGGCGAGCATACATTCCTTCTCGTAACTTCATAGTGCGTACAGCCTGCCATTCATTTACACGATTTAGTTTTTCTGAGGTGCGCTGAAGCTTTTGAACCCTTTCATTCTCCAGCTCACTTCTGATCCTCATAGCCCGTGCATGTTTTTCTTCTGCTTCCCTTTTCAGATCAAAAGCAGTTTTCTTCTTCTTATCAGGAGACATTAGTTTAGCGTGCAAAATGCGTGCGCGCTCAGCACTTTTTCTGCTAATGCCTGGTGAATTTGATAAGCGAGAAGAGGCACAGAAAGGAGATGAGAGAATGTCCTCCCAATTCCTCCTCTCTTTCCATGCATCCATTGATTTCCTTGAACTAGAATTTCTCCTTTCCTTGTCTTTCTCAGAAAGAGGAATCTGCTTCTTGGTGGTATTTTCTGCAGATTTAAGGTTTTTCTCAATGGCAGTTTCTGAAAATGTTTTATCTTTCTTATGAAGCAGCATGTCTGCCTCAGTTTCTTGTTTGCCCTTCACAAAACCAGAGGCAGAGTTATCCCTGAAAAGTAGCATACATGAATTGGCACTCGAAGAAGATACATTGGGTGGTGCGGCATTTTTTACAAAGTTTACTTTATTGAACCTGCCTAAGTCAATGTTCTGCTTCTTATCATTCAGGTTTCCTTGAGTGGAATATGAGCCTCCACTCTGTTTCCTTGACTTCATCACTGAATCTTTGGCACTGAGCATTACATCACTTTTCCCAGCAGCCTTGTTGAGATGATCAACAGATACATCATGGCTATTGGAGCATTCAAGCCCCAGAATTTTTGCATTATTAGCTGCAAGCATGTTAGCTCTTTCTTGTTGAATTTTCTTAAAAGCCTCCAAAGATGAAGATAGTATCTCAGCTCTCTGAGATGAAGTTGTCATTCTGCGAACCTGAAATGAGAATGAAATTACTAACCATTTTCAAATATAATAATAATAATAATTTAAGAAGAAAACATAATCATTCACTCCAAATGTTTCGTGTTAGAAATAAAATATCCCTTGAATCAACCACTTCCAAGCACCCCAATACAAAAAAAAAAAAAAAAGAGTAAATGGATGCACAATTCCCAAACATAAGTAACCAGATGATCATCCCCACCCCCCGAGATATTGTGAAATTACAGATATGATAGCCCCCCCTGAGATATCATGAAATTACAAACACTAACTATAAGATCAATAATTTTACAGAAAAACCCTTTATAACCAGAATGCCAAATTTACAGCAAAAATGCCCTTACTAAGTTAGAATTCATTTTTTGTCCATACACCAGTTATTTTAAATACATTGATATTATTTCAATGTTCACCAAAATTTTAGTTTTTAAGGGGAAAACCCAAATAATCCGTTGTTCTAGTGATTGCTTTCAAATGAGTTTAAAAAATTAAATAATTCATTAGGTCGATATATAAGAATGGGAAGTTAATGGATTTTTCTTTAAATACATTGAATATAGATAAATTATTTAATTAAAAAAAATCACTGGAAAATACACAAAGTCAAAATTACTAACTAATATTGAAATTATAGTATTCAAGTAACCAAAATAGCTGATGTTTAAACAATAAGTACGTTCAAACATAGAGGGAAATTGTGTGATAGTTCTTAATGTTTTCAGTAAAATTGCCAAGCTTTTGGACCTGTAATTTCACCATAGCTCTGGGAATTATTATAATTTATGCAAATATCCCTACACAAAGTCTAATTAAGCAGAAGATGGTTTGTAACAAGTTGGACAGAGGATGTGCATACGATATCACAATGCATTCTGTAACGATGCCAAAACCATAAAGAAAAGAAAAGGTTCTGATACAAAAATAGGATGATTTTAGGATAATGAACAATTATCATCCACATACAAGCAGATACATAATAATCACTCTCACATTGAATCACCTACTTGAAAGTACCCAAAAAGCACAAACAAGTTTCATGGGCACACAAATTCCTAAATATTAGTGACTAGATGATATAAAAGGAATTTCCATCTGTTACAGACCATCCCCGCACAAAATCAGATTAAAGTGAAGGTTTTATTGCAACAAGATGGCCAGTGCACATGCCACAGTCATGTATCTAACAATCAAGAATTTTGCTTCACTTGAAGAAATGTCATTTGGTGGCTCATAAACAAAACAAGCTAGCCTAGACACCATACAGAGTTAATTTCAAACACCAATTTAGAAAAGAAATAATGGGTAATAAGGAGTTGCACCATTTCATTGATTGTCCATTATCCTTCTCAAGGTGAATGATTGCAAGTAGAAACCAAATAATTTTCAGTTAATTGTTATGTCCAATAATGTAAAAACAAAAGCCAACATTCAACCTATAACACCAGCTAATTTCAATTTGTTATTTTACTCCCCTTCTCCAAGGAAACAAACAACAAAGACATCATGTTTTGGTTTTAGAAATTGTATTCCATTTTTTGTGTCTCCCAAAAATCCAAGTTAAAAGGCATGCAAGCAAAAGGAACCTGATGGTACCTAGAAAAGAAATTTTCTGACTGATGCACGTAGAGAATCTACATTTGGGTGCATATGCAGACAAATACACAAATAAAATCCATAATAAACTTCTTCTCAATTGAAACAGGGTATTATTAAAACCCCATAACACTCATGAAACAAAAACAATATTCCAAATCTAATACACATCAAAGTATAACTGCATTTATATGCATGTGTTATGAAACTTCACGTTTTCATACTCGATTCTTTTATTATTATTTTAAAAACAAAATCATCTTAGGGAAGAAACTCAATATGTTTTCTGTCTTTTTGCTGGAAAATTAGCCAAGGTCTAGGTTATATTTTCAATTAGTATTTTATTTTAGGTTTTTTATTCTAAATAGGAATAGTGAGGTCAGAAGTTGAGGGGATCTAAGTCTTTGTTGGGTTTGGACTGCTAAAGCTCTACAAATAAGCATGTAGTCTTTCAATATTTTCATTGCAATTTATGAATAAAATTCCAGCAATTTGGTTTTGATTGTGTGATGTAATCGCCCTTACATGTGACTTCTAAGAACCCTAGGGGTGAAGCTTAGGTTTCCTTATCCTCTAGGAGTGACTCCTAGAAACCTTATTAGTGTGACTATAATAATTTATACAATTTTCAGTATACGAACCCTATCAATCTACCATAAGACACTCATCAATAATCCCTAACAACCTCTCACACAACTAATCAACTCCACAACAATTACCCAGCAAAGATTCAGCCTACAATCTCCTAAAATTACTGTTCACATCAGGTCTACAGCCATAAACAGCCTCTAAAAGTCAGATCCAAAACAGCCCTTTAAGCTTCTGCTTCATCAAGTTGTCCTGCATCAAAGAATTTCTAGAAAATTTTATCTCAGGAAAGAAAAACTAATACTCCTATCAAATCAACAAAATACTGATAACAAGAACTGAGCTTGTAACTTGATAACTTCCTTGGAAGAGACTTTGAATTACAACAAAATGAAATTAGAAAATCAGATCTATTTTGAATCATTTCTTTTGGTTTATTTACTATTTATCTTTTTGGATCAAACAATTTTTTTCTTTTCAGGTAAATGATTAACATTAATTTTGATGGTTTGGTGACAGTAATTTTACGTCAATCAATATGGCATTTCCATAAGACAAATAGGAAAGCATTTACCTCCCATGACATAGCATGTGGCCTGTGATGCTCAGACTTCAAGCATTTTACATCAATTGATTGAGGAGAGGACCTTTTCACATTCTCAAACTCCTGTACTCGTTTAGTCAGTTCTTTAAAATCAGATGCAGCTTCTTCAAGAACAAGAATGGCCTCTTTCATCTGTCCTACATCACATTCTAGCTCGCAAAGAAGATAGAGTTCATCCACAGCCCTGTTGAGATTCTCAAACAGAAAGCACCAAAGCCGTTCCCTAAATCTTTCTTTGCTTTCACCCGTGCCACATTCTCCAAGGAAGCCAGTTCTATGGACTTTAAGTAACTCATTGTGCAGCGCCACACCAGGTGGTCCCTGAGGGTCATCAACAGATGCAGTAACAACAACTTCTCCTGATATTTCAGGTGCATACTTCTCAGATGCAAGTGACTCATTATCCTTGGCAATAACTGCAGTGGTTGAGTGGCCATTTGTAACAGGTTCAGTAGAAATTTCAAGATTAGTCTTTTCAGGTGGAAGTAACTCACTGTCCTGGGGAATCACCACTGTGCCTGAATTCCCATTTCCCACTGGTAATTCAGAAATTTCAGGTGCAGTGCTTCCAGTAAGACACAACTCAATATCCAATGGAATAATTGTTGAATTCGTACTCATAACTGCTAATTCAGAAATCTTTAACTCGTGCAACTCAGACACACCAGCAGCAACATTAAGTTTCACCTCTCGCACAACGTCTCCACCAGATGGATGGGTAGAACAAGAAAAATCATCATTTGTTGTTTTAGAATTTTCAGTGGTTTTTTCCTTGCAATTTTGTGGATAATTTGGAACAACCATTCTGCCATCTGTACTTGGTACCTCTACATCTTGAGATGAAGTTTCACTAGCATCATTACTGTTTTTTCCATGTAAATCTTCTTTATTAGTGAATGGAAACGTTTGATCAGGAGAAATATCTGCATTTACTGATGAGGCCACCAATCTGTTTTCTTCAAGGTTGCTAGAAGAAGAAACATGTGAAACAAAATGACAGTTATTCTCTGGCATCCTATCCACCAAATTATTATTTCCTTCACCAACAAACTTTCTAACCACTTGAGAATTATTTTCACCATGCTGAATCAAGAAATCATCCTCTAGATCTCCCCACTTGATCCTTGGAACATCAGGCTTGTCCTTCAATAACATTTTCTGGTTGTCACCAACTTTGGCATTAGAATTGGTAAGCGACACTGGTGACAACTTGGAACATCCACTATCTTCCCCACGTTGCATAACCAATAATTTATGGGGGAGGAACACCCTGTTTTTATCTTGGTTTGACTCAGAAGAAGAGTTAGCAGAGTTGCCACAACCATTTATGGAATGATTTGGCCCTCCCTTTGAATGATGGGATACACTCTTCCCACACAAATTCCTGTTTTTTTCACTCGATGATGGCTGGGTAATATGACAACTGGAACCATTCTTTCCAGAAAATCCTGCACCCGAGCTATGCAATGAAAACTTTGAGCTGCTTCTCTGCTTCTGGAGAAAAAGTACAGAAAACCAAAACCTTAGAGCACATCAAGGACAAATAAACAAACTGCCTGCTGCTTAGAAAAGTCATCAAGAAGGCCACATCATGTTATCACCTAGGGAAAGTGAACTATTTAGAAACATTATAAAAAAACCTAACCTAATTAACTTTGTTAAAGAAGGAACAATATCAAACAACAGTTCCCGATGACAAAAGAAAGAAAGATGTGGCAACTTGGAAGAAAAAGGAGTAAAGATGGGAGCTGTGTACTGGTTCAATGCACAAACATAAAATACCCAAGGCTCACAAACTCAACAAGAGCATAAATGCAGCCGCTCTGGAATGAGAACCCCTAAAGTAAAAGAGATCAATTTGAGGTCTGATAAACCCAAGCACTTGATAGAGTACACAGATTCCTTGAAAAACATAACTTTTCACATTGACCAAATTGTTGAGATGATCACAAGTAAGCACATTATATATGTATATATAGCAGATGGCATATTCTTTATGTTTCTATTATCCAAGCTTCAGATTTTGTTTGTGATCAAAGAAACTAATGATACATGTTTGAATCTCACTTAGCAAAGCTAAAAACATGATCAATGGCGTGGATAGAAATATATGCTGAAATATCCAACCAGCTGAAGCTTAATAGAAAAGAGGCATCCGTAAAACATAATATTCTTTTTTTTTCTTTTTTAGCTTCCTTATCAACTAAACAATGGGAATACTTAACGAATGACAAAAACACCTTTTTCACTTGAAACCATCCCGATCCCTGATCATCCGCTGCTTCTTCACTGTTCTCCATTACCAATTTTAACCACATTGAAACCAAAAAAGAAAGTAATCTACTACAAACAAACACTATTCAGATTCATCATAAAAAACCCCAGAATTTACATAAGAGAGGAGTGCTAAAATTCTCTCAATTTGTACAACAAAATGCAAACTTGATGAATAGTACAGGAAGAAGAGGATCAAAATCGAAATGGGTAATGAACAAAATTGAGTGTAGAAATGAAATAAAAAGGTTGGAATTTGATGATTTCATATAAACTAATGAAACGAAAGAAGAACAAAAAGGTAAGAGGTTGTTGAAATGGGTTTCGCAGTGGATGCAAAAGCAGTGCAATTGATAGAAAGAAAAAGTGAGGATTTTAGCAATGTAAAATTCTCAAAAGAAACGAAGTTCAATTAGGTTTTTTTTTTTTTTCTTTTATATTTTTTAGGGAAGAAGAGGAAGGAGGGGACAGTACAGCGAGTCGGTCTTTCATGTTTCATGGGAATTTCCCTACGTCCTTCGCTTTTTATCTTGTATTTTAAATGTACCTTTATTAAAAAAAAAAAAAAACCATAATTAAATTAATAGAATTAGCCAAAAGTCTGTGGCGTTGCATATGTTTTTTTGTTGTCTATTTTTTTTCTTTACATTGCACAAAAGTAGATATATAATATAATCGATCATTTATTTTTAATATTCTATTGGAATAATAAAAAGGCTAAAATGAAAAGTAAATTTTATATAAGGATTTTAAAAAATATATATTTTTTATTTTAAAACATATTATATTATTTTTTTAATTTTTTAAAAATTATTTTTAATATTAATATATCAAAATAATTTGAAAATATCAAAAATAAATTAATTTAAAAAAATAAATAAAATGTTTTAATTTTTTTCAAATCATAGACTTCGCTTACTATTCATCACTACATTATAATTATCATTTTTTTCTTAAAAAAATGTTTTTTATATCTTTACATGATTAATTAGTAATTATTAAAATGATAAAGGGTTAAGTAATTTTTTATTTTTAGATGCAAATTATCTTTAAAATCAAAACTTTTAATTATTATATCCAAGAGTTTTTTTGTCTTTTTATGGAGTTTTTTTTGTTATGTTTTAGTTGGCCAAGACTAATTTAATTATTTAATGAACATAAAATATTAATAAAATAAAAAAAATTGCAAATGTGTTAGCAAATGGGAAGTGTTTATGATTATTTAACGGAAGTGCATTGTTTTCAAATGGTTAAAAATAGTATTCTATCGTGTTGCTAGAATTGTCACGACATCTTCTTTGTAGTGATACGATTATTGAAAAACTTACTCTTGAACCTTATAAGAAAGATGATGAGTTATTCTCTGAGGATAAAAAAAGGATTGAATCTAAAAATTACGAAGAAAAGATTGATTTTCCGTCAGCACTCCTTTTTCTCATGCCATAACCAAACAATGAAAAGTCAATCACAACTCTGAAATCTTTGAAACTTTCAAACAGATAAAGATCAATATACATTTGTTGAATGCTATTAAGCGAGTTTCTTTTTATACTAAATTTTTGAAAGATCTGTGCACTGTGAAGAGAAAACTAAATGTGAAAAAAAAAGTCTTTTTAGCTGAACAAGTAAGTGTCATTCTTCAGAACAATAATGTTTTAAAATATAAAGACCCTAGTTGTTATATAATTTATTGCTTTATTGGAGAACATAAAATTGAAATAGTCTTACTTGATATTGCAGT
Source organism: Populus euphratica (assembly GCF_000495115.2). Classification (NCBI taxonomy): domain Eukaryota; kingdom Viridiplantae; phylum Streptophyta; class Magnoliopsida; order Malpighiales; family Salicaceae; genus Populus; species Populus euphratica. The sequence goes on from NW_011500489.1 coordinate 44,185, forward strand.
TAGTATAAATTTACTTGCATATTCAGCTTCTCAAAGTCTTAATCTAAATGAGTTAAAACCAACTTTTGTAACTTTCTTACTTGTTGATAGATCTATAAAAATACCTAAAGAAATAGATGAAGATGTGTTAGTACAAGTCCATAAATTTATTTATCTTATGGATTTTATTATCTTGGACACACACCTTCTTGGAGCATGTAATTCATTTTCTATTATTTTAGGACGTTCATTTCTTGTAACTTCTAATGCATTGATTAATTGTAGGAATGGACTAATGAAGCTATCTTTTGAAAACATGACATTGGAGATGAATATTTTTAATATTTGCAAGCAACCCAGAAATGATAATGATTTACAGGAAGTGCACTTAGGGGTGGAACCAAAATATAAAATTAAGGGGGGCCAAAATGTTGTAATTTATGCAATGTTTTATAAGAATACTAAGAATGAACTTAAAGAAGGCTGGAAAAAAAATTTCTTTGCAGGGGTCGGGGCCCCTGCCAGCCTCCCCCTGTCTCCGCCCCTGAGTGCACTTTACTGAAAACTTAGTTCATGATCAATTTCAAACCACTTCCAGTGAAAATGAGATTTTGATGATTTGCAAATAGTTTATTTTCATGAAGAATCAAAGGCAAGTAATTAGAGGCCATAAATTGAGGAATTACCATCACGATCAATTAAGTTCATACCTTCAACTATTCAACCACCCAAACCTAATTTGAAGAAGTTACCATTCAATCTCAAATACTCATTTTTGGGAGAAAATAAAACTTTTCCGATAATAATATCTTCCAAACTTAATGCACATCAAGAAGGTAAGTTATTACAAATTCTGAAAATGCACAAAAATACATTAGGATGGATCATAGCTGACATAAAAGGAATTAGTCATTTGATTTGCACACACATAATTTATTTGGAGAAAAATGCTAAACCCTCCAGAAAAATACAACGAAGGCTCAATCCTAATATAAAAGAAGTAGTGAAAAATAAAATTATTAAACTTCTAGATAATCAAATCATTTATCCTATTTCTGATAGCAAATGGGTAAGTTCTACCCAAGTTGTACCTAAGGAGTCTGCAGTCACTGTGATAACAAATAAGAACAATAAGTTAATTATAACTAGAACTATTACTGGTTGGCCCATATGCATTTACTATAGGAAACTTAATTCAATAACTAGAAAAGATCATTTTCCTTTACCTTTCATGAACCAAATCCTTGAAAGAGTTATAGGTCATGAATTTTATTATTTTCTATATGACTATTCAAGTTACAACCAAATTAAAATTGCATTGGAAGATCAAGATAAGACTATTTTCACATATCCATATGGTACCTTTGCATATCGAATGATGTCTTTTGGATTATGTAATGCAATAGCCACGTTTCAAATATGCATACTTAGTATATTTAGTGATATGTTTGAACATTTTCTTGAGATTTTTATTAATGATTTTTTTGTTTTTGCCAATTCATTTGATGATTGTTTGACTAACTTAGAAAAGATTTTGAGTAGGTGTGAAGAGAAGAATCTTGTATTGAATTAAGAAAAATATCACTTTATGGTAACAAACAGCATTATTGACACAACTAAAAGATTGATGTCTTCTCCCAAGTGTAGGAGTGTCGAAGTAATAAATAACCCGGTAAGACCAGGGTCAAACCACAGGGAGGTTAATTGTATAAATTACAGATAATAATAATATAACAACAACAATAATAATAACAATAATAACAACAACAACGACAACAATAATAACGATAATAATAGTAGTAGTAGTAGTACTATTAATAATAATAATAATAATAATAATAATAATAATAATAAAGAAAAAAAAGGAGAAGAAGAAGAAAAAGATGAGAACTTTGAAATGGAATATTAATGTAAGGATTAAACAATGATAATAACAAATGTCAAGGTTAGAGGTTCTACGAATGGTATGTCAAACAAGTATAGTATAAACTCTTATTATTCAATTGGAAACCACGCACAAAGAAGGTTCTAATCAGATTATAGATTGTTAACATGATTACATTAGTCATCTTATTCGATAAATGTTAATACTTATAAATCTCATCAAGCATTCATGATTATAACTTATGTTAACAACAAATCAAGTTCCTTTCATAGCTTAGGTGTTGGTTATACCATACAGTATGAGCTATAAAAGTGTCAAGCATTTGTTGTACCAAGTGTTATACAACATAAATCAAGATTACTCATTTAACAAGCAAAGTATTAAAGAGTAAACAAGATAACAAATACAAAACATGTTAGTATCAAACATTAAAGTTCATATTGAGTTTACATTATACTTATTCTTACACCATTAATGTAACCTTTTCACATTGACATAATAAACTTAGCTAAACATAATGAAAGAAAAAAAAATAAACAAAATAAGAACATAAATAAGATAAGAGTTAACTAAGTAAAGGAAAGGAAATGAAAGACATAAACTTGATATTAATGAAAACAAAGCATAAACATTATAAAAAATACAAAGAGAGAAAGTAAGAGCATGATCTTGATCTAGAAACCAAGATGCCTAAATGCATGGTAAATGCCTCCTTTATAGGCCAAAATTGAAAACTATTGATTTGATGACTAATTGATGAGTGGATGACCAACTCTTTACTTGGTGACAATCCTTATCTTCTCTTGTTTGCCCAAAACGTCATTGATAATATCAAAATTGGAGCCACTTGAAAACATGAAAGTTGTAGAAAATTATCTCAGCTTTGTTGTGTAAAACATTCAGCTTATTTTGACTTCTAGAACTCCAGATATGGGCCACACACTAAACAGTGGTCGAGCTGGAAGACAGATTCGGACTTCTTTGTTGTTGCTCCAATTTGGACTTGAAAATGACCTTTTTACATCTTGGGCTCCATATGAAAGTTGTAGGTCTATATCTTACCTTTCCATCCATATAAATTGGACCTAAATATGAGATCTACAGCTCCAGATATGACCCAATTACCGAACAGTGTTCCGGTATGGACTACACCGGCATCTCCTTTCTAAGTTTGGCCATCTCTTTGTCCTTTCAATTTCAGTTCTTAAATTCATCAATCAATCCTTTCATTTATGTGATAGGTTTGCATTTAAAATGAACATTTACCATAAATTAAAGGTATCTTATAGTATTCAATATGTTATTATAAAACATGTTTTAGTTAAGGAGTTATCGATACTTCAAGTGCAAAATGATAACATAAAACTTTAATAAAAATGCACTTTTAAGTACTAATCACTTTCACCAATGATTTTCAATATCAAAATAACTCAATTTTATTGACAATTTCATAGTCATAATAATATAATTTTTTTAGATAACTCTTTGGTTATTTTTCCTTATTTGGTTAGTTTTTTCTATTTACTTCTAGAGTTCTAAGATGTAAGGTCAGTACTTTTATTTTCACTCCACTGATTTATTATTTTTTTAGGGCTCCATTTTTTTTTTAATGTCTTCTTTTTCTTGGTCTTCACTCCTTGGCTTAGGAGAAGGAGCTTGAACTTTATCCCTTTAGGTGAATCATTACTCTTGATTTTGGAAAAATAATATTTTATACCTGGCCTTTTTTTTTATACACGTGAGATGTCTGGACTAGCTTATATGTACCTTGACTAATCTTTATGAATCATAATGTTAATAATTAGGTAAACCTCTAGTAGCCATTAATATTAGCAACCATATGACTCAAACCTAACACGATATGGGAAGCAAATCATTCATCCAATTTCTTTCCACTACTCTTTCTTTGTACCCTATACTATCTTGTCCTTGGTGTATGTTTACAGCAAGATGAAAGGGGGAGAAGGTGTGCTTAATGTTGAAAAATCAGCAAGTTCAATAGGTTCTAGGGTGTATTTGTAGCTTTAGTTGAAGGGCAATGGGAGAGGGAGAGGAGCATGTATGGCTTATCTAGAATATATAGGACAGAAGCTATATGAGAAGATGAAGGGCTGTCATGTCTTAGCTTTCAGAGGAAAGGCTATCTTGCTAAGGTTTGAGAGCTAACAATGAAGAAGAAAGCAAAGGGAAGTGGAGATGTGATAATAATAAACCCCTATTCCATTAATCTATCCAGAAAAACAAACTCTCATTAAATTTATATATCTGCTCAATACCTCTTAACAAGATATTAATAAACCTTTCTTTTGTGCTCAATGTATCAGCACATAATTATGGGACTTTTCTTGGAAGAGAACAAAATTTTTTTTCTTCTAATGTTAACTTCCTTGGGTTGAGATTATTATTTTTGTCTTCTTTTTTTTTCTTTTTTCTTTAAATATATATACATATAATTTAAAAACATCATGCATCTTTAACCCATGTAACAAGCTTTCAGCTAATGACTCCCAGATCAGTTGGTCTTAGGGCATTAGGTGTTAAGACACCCCTACGAGCTTAGTAACTCGGGTCGCTGATACTGATATGTAGATAGTGCAATGTTTGATTCCCTTAAGCTTTTCTCCTCAACCCATGTAACAAGCGTTGGGCCAATAGTTCCCAAGTCAGTTGACTTTAGGGTATTAGGTGTTAAAACACCCCTTCGGGCTTAAGTGCTTAGGTTAGGGAGGTTACGAAACCAAACTTATCTACATTTTTATTATTATCATTTTTTTTCTTTTTTCTTTTTTAATTATATACAATCCCTTTCCCTTAGTTGTTACCTTTAACAAAAGAACATAAATAATGTAATAATCCAATATGCAACCCACAATCATATGTTAAAGTAATAATCCAATATACAATCCCTTTCCCTTAGTTGTTACCTTTAACAAAAGAACATAAATAATGTAATAATCCAATATATAACCCACAATCATATGTTAAAGTGTGTGTGTGTAAATTAAGGTTTAAGAATACATGTTAAATAAGTACATGAGCAGAATTAAGTGATAACAATGCGAGAGTTTGTAAACCTGAATATTTCAAGAAATATTATAATAGACCTTGTTAAGAATGGTTACTAAGATGCATCTCAAGAGTCACTTTAACAAAAGAGCTCCTTTACTCTGTCATCCTAGTAACAACAATTATGCACATGCTTTATGAAATGAAAAACAATTTTTTTTTATCAACTACTACTCTCTCCCCCCAACCAAAACGAGACATTGTCCTCAATGTTCTAAGGTAGAAAGATAGAGTATAGAAGCTATCACCTGAAATAACGAACACTAACAAACCTGAAACATACTGAAACAAATATAAGTAACAACAAAACACAATAATAAAACCAAAAGACACAAAGATTCACAAATGAAGGCTCAAATCCAATCTAAGCTTTTTACGGCTTTCCTTAGTTGACCAATTTATGCGACTCATGGAAGGATCAATTACAGGAATGAAAGATTATAGTTGGTCAATCAATTGTTTAGCAGTAGCAGTAGAGATTATGATTTGTTGTGTAGAAGATGTTAGAAATTCCTGTTCCACAGCATGATTAAGAAAAGACAACAAGTTATCATAATAACCATTAACATTTAACAAACCTATGGGTTTATGGTGAATGTGCAGTTGGGTCCAAGAGGAAATATGAAAGATCTCTTCCAATGTGCCTAGACCACCTAGTAAAGCAATGAAAGCATCAACATGGTTAAACATTGCATTCATTCGAGCTGACATTATGGAGACCTGAAGTTCCTTTCCAATTGTTTTTCCAATGATGTCCCCCTGTGCTAAAGCTTTAGGGACAACCTCCAAAACTTGACTACCTCCTAAAAATACAGCTATTGACACACCTCCCATTAACCCAAGACTGCCTCCCCTATACACTAAATGAATCTTTCTCTCAGCTAGAACTCTTTTTCTTTCCCAGGACTAGATCCACCGAAAACACAAATATTTGTTATATGATGACCTGAGGAACTTGCCATTTCTATACACTTCTGTATTTGTTGAATGTATGGGTTGAGTAGAAATGAAAGGAAGGAAGAGAGGATTTTATAGATGAGAAATTAGAAAGGCAATCATACCACTTATATGTAGGCCAGCTGGAGTCTCACACACACACACTCTCTCTTTATTTATTTATTTATTTATTTTTTGAAAAAGCATGTATATGTACAGGTAGTTGTGATTGTGGCTCACATCTTCCCTTGGTTTTACGTCCAAGAACAGCTTAAACGCCCTCTATGGGTCGGGAATAGGCTTCCTATCCAGTTTTCTTAAAAACTGGCAAACAGGGTCTTTTTTAGTCAGATTCCCAAGACTAAGACAAGCATGTTCTTTATGAAAATGGGTTCATAAGTCATGAATTGCACGATGTTTATCTCGACTATGATGAGACTTAAGAGTCAATAGAAAATCATCTAAAGACTCTGTGTGTTTTGAAATAAATCCCACCTTTTGACAATTTTCACAGGTTTTGCGGGATGCATTTGATTCCTTGAATATGGTGGGCCAGTAAAATCCGCTTTGTAAGATTTCTACAGTCCTTTTTTTGACGAGAAATGATCCCTACATGTCTTAAAGTGACAAAATTTAATAAAATTACTTACCTCATTGTCTGAAGAGCATTTTCAAAATATTTGATCAGGACAATAATTGAATAAGGGTCATCCCAATAAAAAATTTGCACATTGCTCAAAAATTTTCTTTTGTCTTTAGTACTCCAATGAGTTGGCAAAAATCCTGAAGCAAGAAAATTGATATTTTTAACAAACCAAGGCATTGAACTACGAGAAAGTAGAGATTTATCAGGAAAGTAATCATCGATTGGTGTGATGTCGGGTGTCAAATCTGTTGTCACTTTTGATAAAAGATCTGCATCAACATTTTCAGTGCCTTTTTCATCCTCGATTTCTTCCTGATTGGTCATGGCATGAGGAAATGGAAGTGCTGGTGGGAAATCAGTCTTTTCTTTGCAATGTTCAGATTCAACCCCTTCCTTACCTTTAGAGATTGACTCATCATCTTTCTCACAAGGTTCAAGAATTGGTTTTTGAATAACCTTACCAGTACAAAAAGTGATGACTGATTTGACTTGATCCATGTGTTGACTTCCAGGACTACTTGCATTTGCATTGTATTGCCTCTTGAGATTTTGCTGTGGTTGAGATGGAAACTTACCTTTCTCTTGAAAACTAAGAGCAGATGTGAATTTTGCAAGAGTATCTTTAAAATCTGTTATGTTTTGAGCAAGCTGAGTGTTGATTGTCTCTTGCTTTTCAATGAATGCATACAAAGTTTCCTCAAAATTTCTTGTAGGAGGTAGAGCATAAGAAGGTGCATATCCATAAGAATTTTGGAAATTATGGTGTGTTTGAAACTGTGGTGGTGAAGTTTGTGCATTATCACTCTTCCAACTGAAATTTTGGTGATTTCTCCAACCAGGGTTGTATATTTGTGAGTATAAGTTGTGGTTGGCCCTTTGAAAACTGTTTAAAGCATGGGCTTGTTCATGGAGACATTCCTTAAAAGAGGGAAAAGTTGGACAATTATTGGTTGAGTGTTCATTTGTTTTACATATTTGACACACAATGTTTTCAATAGATTTTAATTGACCACTCTTTTTCAATTCTAGTGCCTCGACTTTTCTAGCTAAAGATGCAAACTTGGCTTGAAGGTCATGATCTTCCCTAAGGCTGTACATAACTCCACTAGATGTATGAAGTTGAGTTTTACTCGGTGCCTCATAAGTACCCGTGGTGTCCTAATTTTGAGCATGTTCAGCTAACAAGTCTAAGTACTCCATTGCTTCATCAGGGTCTTTATCTTCAAAAGTTCTATTGCACATCAATTCAAGCATTTGCCTATCTCTAGGTGTTAACCCTTCATAAAAATGTGAAACCAATCTCCATGTTTCAAAACCATGATGAGGGCAAGTATTAAGCAAGTCTCGATACCTATCCCAATATTGGTAAAATGTTTCTCTTGGTTTTTGAGTGAAAGTGATGATTTGTCTTTTGAAAGAGTTTGTTCTGTGAGATGGGAAAAACTTCTTCAAAAACAGTTATTGCATTTCATCCCAAGCACGAATGGATCCTGGTCTTAAATTTTGTAGCCATGTTTTAGCTTTATCTTTTAATGAAAAAGGAAAAAGCTTTAATTTGATGGTGTTTATGCTACAATAATTATTATATGTGTTGCAGACCTCCTCAAATTCTCTTAAATGCAAGTATGGATTTTCCAATTCTAAACCATGAAAAAAAGGTAAAAGTTGAATAATACCTGGTTTAAAATTAAAATGAGATGCATCGGGAGGAAAACCTATGCATGATGGTGCACTTGTTCTTGTGGGATTCATGTGGTCTCTAAGTGTTCTAGCACGGTTATTCTCATTATGAAGTGATTGATTATCTTCTTCGGCCATTTTTTCTGAAAATGATTAGAATACCCTACAAAGTCTACCACTTAATGTACGTGACCACACTCTCATAAAAGGAAAAAGAAAACAAAAGAAGAAGAAACAAGAGAAAAGAAACAAAGTTATATACAAGAAAAGTGAAGAGAGAAAATAAAATAAATATTATAATTTATACAAAATTTACCTCCCCGACAACGACGCCAAAAACTTGACACGACGAAAAGATTGATGTCTTCTTCCAAGTGCAGGAGTGTCGAAGTAATAAATAACCCGGCAAGACCGAGGTCGAACCACAGGGAGGTTAATTGTATAAATTATAAACAACAATAACAACAATAATAACAATAACAACAACAACTATAATAAAGGTAATAATAATAATAATAATAATAATAATAATAATAATAATAATAATAATGGTAGTAGTACTACTAATAATAATAATAATAAAGAAAGAGAAGAAGAAGAAGATGATGAGAACTTGGAGATGGAATATTAATGTAAGGATTAAACAATGATAATAACAAATGTCAAGGTTAGAGGTTTCACTAATGGTATGTGATTAGTACTTAAAAGTGTATTTTTATCATGGTTTTATATCATCATTTTGCACTTGAAGTATCAATAACTCCTTAACTAAAGCATGTTTATAATACTATATCTAATAATATAAGATACCTTTAATTTCTGATAAATGTTCATTTTAAATGCAGGCCTATCATATAAATGAAAGGATTGATTGATGAATTTAAGAACTTAAATTGAAAGGACAAAGAAATGGCTAAACTTCGAAAAGAGATGTCGGTGTAATCCAAACCGGAACACTGTTCGGTAATTAGGTCATATCTGGAGCTATAGATCTCAGATTTAGGTCTACTTTATATGGATGGAAAGATAAGACATAGGCCTAGAACTTTCATATAGAGCCCAAGATCTAAAAAGGCCATTTTCAAGTCCAAATTGTTGCAACAACAAAGAAACCCGAATTTGTCCTCCAGCCCGAGCACTATTCAGTATTTTGGCCATATCTGAAGTTCTAGAACTCGAAATGAGTTGAATTTTTTACACAAGAAAGCTGAGACAATTGTCTACAACTTTCATGTATCCAAGTGGCTCCAGTTTTGACGTTATCAATGATGTTTTGGGCAGATAAGAGAAGGTAAGGATTGTCACCAAGTCAAGAGTTGGCCACCCACTCATCAATTAGTCATCAAATCAATAGTTCCCAATTTTGGCCTATAAAAGGAGGCATTTGCCATGAATTTATGCATCTTGGTTTCCAGATCAAGATCATGCTCTTGCTTTCTCTCTTTTATATTTTTTGTAATGTTTATGCTTTACTTTCATTAATATCAAGTTTATGCCTTTCATTTCCTTGCATTTACTTAGTTAACTTTAATCTTATTCATGTTCTTATTTTGTTTATTTATTTTTCTTTCTTTCATTATGTCTAGCTAAGTTTCTTATGTCAAGGTGAAAAGGTTACACTAATGGTGTAAGAATAAGTATAGTATAAACTTAATATGGACTTTAATGTTTGATACTAACATGTTTTATATTTGTTATCTTGTTCACTCTTTAATACTTTGCTTGTTAAATGACTAATCTTGATTTATGTTGTATAACACTTGGTACAACAAATGCTTGGCACTTTCATAGCCCATTTATTAGTACTTAAAAGTGCATTTTTATCATGGTTTTATATCATCATTTTGCACTTGAAGTATCAATAACTCCTTAACTAAAATATGTTTTATAATAATGTATCTAATAATATAAGATACCTATAATTTGTGGTAAATGTCTATTTTTAATGCAGGTCTATCACATAAATGAAAGGATTGATTGATGACTTGAAGAACTTAAATTGCATGGATAAAGAGATGGTCAAACTTAGAGAAGAGATGTCGGTGCAATCCAAACCGGAACACTGTTCGGTAATTGGGCCATATCTGGAGCTACAGATCTCAGATTTAGGTCCAATTTATATGGACGGTCATATATGGAGCTACAGATCTCAGATTTAGGTCCAAGTTATATGGATGGAAAGGTAAGACATAGGCCTACAACTTTTATATGGAGCCCAAGATCTAAAAAGGCCATTATCAAGTCCAAATTGTAGCAACAACAAAGAAGCCCGAATCTGTCTTCCAGCCCGAGAGCCATGATCAAGTCCAAATTGTAGCAACAACAAAGAAACCCGAATCTGTCTTCCAGCCCGAGCACTGTTCGGTATTTTGGCCATATCTGGAGTTCTAGAAGTCCAAATGAGCTGAAGTTTTTACACAAGAAAGCTGAGACAATTGGCTACAACTTTCATATTTACAACTGGCTCCAATTTTGACGTTATCAATGACGTTTTGGGCAGACAAGAGAAGATAAGGATTGTCACCAAGTCAAAAGTTGGCCACCCACTTATCAATTAGTCATCAAATCAATAGTTCCCAATTTTGGCCTATAAAAGGAGGCATTTGCCATGCGTTTAGGCATCTTGGTTTCCAGATCAAGATGATGCTCTTCCTTTCTCTCTTTGTATTTTTTGTAATGTTTATGCTTTGCTTTCATTAATATTAAGTTTATGCCTTTCATTTCCTTTCCTTTACTTAGTTAACTTTTATGTTCTTATTTTGTTTATCTATTTTGCTTTCTTTCATTATTTCTAGCTAAGTTAGTTTTGTCAAGGTGAAAAGGTTACACTAATGGTGTAAGAATAAGTATAATGTAAACTTAATATGGACTTTAATGTTTGATACTAACATGTTTTATATTTGTTATCTTGTTCACTATTTAATACTTTGCTTGTTAAATGACTAATCTTGATTTATGTTGTATAACACTTGGTACAACAAATGCTTGGCACTTTCATAGCCCATAATGTATGGTATAACCGACACCTGAGCTATGAAAGGAACTTGATTTATTGTTAACATAAGTTATAATCATGAATGCTTGACGAGATTTACAAGTATTAGCATTAATTGAATAAGATGACTAATGTAATCATGTTAACAATATATAATCTGATTGGAACCTCCTTTGTGTGTGGTTTCCAATTCAATAATAAGAGTTTATACTATACTTGTTTGATATACCATTAGTGGAACCTCTAACCTTGACATTTGTTATTATCATTGTTTAATCGTTACATTAATATTCCATCTCAAAGTTCTCATCTTCTTCTTCTTCTTCTATTTCTTTATTATTATTATTATTAGTACTACTACTACTACTACTACTACTACTACTACTACTACTACTACTACTACTACTACTACTACTACTACTACTACTACTACTACTACTACTACTACTACTACTACTACTACTACTACTACTACTACTACTACTACTACTACTACTACTACTACTACTACTACTACTACTACTACTACTATCATTTTTCTCATTTGTTATCACAGTAACTCCAGACTTTTTAGGTACAACTTGGGTAGGACTTACCCATTTGCTATCAGAAATAGGATAAATGATTCCATTATCTAGAAGTTTAATGACTTCATTCCTCACTACTTCTTTCATATTAGGATTAAGCCTTCGTTGCATTTCTCTAGAGGGTTTAGCATTTTCCTCCAAATAAATCTTGTGTGTGCAAATCAAAGGACTAATTCCTTTTATGTCAGCTATGGTCCATCCTAATGCATTTTTGTGCATTTTCAGAGTTTGTAATAACTTACCTTCTTGATGAACATTAAGTTTGGAAGAAATTATTACCGGAAAAGTTTCATTTTCTCCCAAAAATGAGTATTTGAGATTACATGGTAATGGCTTCAAATCGGGTTTTGGTGGTTGAACACTTGAAGGTATGGACCCAATTGATCGTGGTGGCAATTCCTCAATTTTTGGTCTCCAAATATTTGCCTTTGATTCTTCCTGAAAACAAACCATTTGCAAATCTTCAGATTCATTAAACTCAATTTCATTGGAAGAATTTTCAAATTGATCGTAAATTATTTTTTCAATAAAATCTACTTCCTGTAAATCATTATCATCTCCAGGTTGCTTGCAAATGTTAAAAACATTCATTTTTAATGTCATGTTTCCAAAAGATAACTTCATCACTCCATTCCTACAATTAATCAATGCATTAGAAGTTGCAAGAAATGGACGTCCTAAAATAACAGGAATTGAATTGCATGCTTCAACAGGTTGTGTATCCAAGACAATAAAATCCACAGGAAAGATGAATTTATCAACTTGTACTAACACATCTTCAACTATTCCTCTAGGCATTTTTATAGATCTATCAGCAAGTAAAAGAGTAACAGAAGTAGGTTTTAACTCACCGAGATTTAGACTTTGAAAAACCGAATATGGAAGTAAATTCACACTAGCTCCAAGATCAAGTAAAGCTCTGTCAATTTTATGTTCTCCAATAAAGCAAGAAATTGTAGGACAACCAGGGTCTTTATATTTCAAAGCATTATTGTTCTGAAGAATGGCACTTACTTGTTCGGCTAAGAAGGCTTTCTTTTTCACATTCAATTTTCTCTTTACAGTGCATAGATCTTTCAAAAATTTAGCATAAGATGGTACCTGTTTAATAGCATCTAGCAAAGGTATATTAATCCTTACCTGTTTGAAAGTTTCAAAGATTTCAGAATTGTGATTGACTTTCCTTTGTTTGGTCATGGCATGAGGAAATGGAAGTGCTGGTGGGGAATCAGTCTCTTCCTTGCAATGATCAGGTTCAACCATTTCCTTACCCTTGGAGACTAACTCATCTTCTTTCTCACAAGGTTCAAGAATAGGTTTTTTAATAACCTTACCACTGCGGAGAGTAGTGACTGATTTGACTTGATCCAGATGTTGGCTTCCAGAACTGCTTGTACTTGAATTGTATTGCCCTTTGGGATTTTGCTGGGGTTGAGATGGAAACTTACCTTTCTCCTGAAAACTGAGAGCAGATGTGAACTTTGCAAGAGTATCTTTCAAATCAGCCATGGTTTGAGCATTTTGAGTGTTGATTGTCTCTTGCTTTTCAATGAATGCATGTAATGTTTCCTCAAGATTTCTTCTAGGAGGGGGAATATAAGGAGGTGCATATCCATGAGAATTTTGAAAATTATGTTGTGTTTGAAATGGTGGGTGTGAAGTTTGTGCATTATTGTTACCACTCTTCCAACTGAAATTTGGGTGATTTCTCCAACCAGGGTTGTACGTTTGTGAGTACGGGTTATGACTTGGTCTTTGGAAACTATTTAAAGCATTGGCTTGTTCATGGAGACATTCCTTAAAAGAAGGCAACGTGGGACAATCATTGGTTGAGTGTTCATTGGTTTCACAAATTTGACACACAATTTCTTGAACAGATTTTAATTGACCACTCTTTTTTAATTCTAGTGCCTCAACTTTTCTAGCTAAAGATGCAAATTTGGCTTGGAGGTCATGATCTTCCCTAAGGCTATACATGCCTCCATTAGATGTATGAGGTTGAGTTTTACCTGGTGCCTCACAAGTACCTGTGGTGTCCCAATTTTGAGCATTTTCAGCTAGCAACTCTAGGTACTCCATTGCTTCATTAGGGTCTTTATTTTCAAAAGTTCCATTGCACATCAATTCCACCATTTGCCTATCTTTAGGTGTTAACCCTTCATAAAATTGTGAAACCAATCTCCATGTTTCAAAACCATGATGAGGACAGGTATTAAGCAAGTCTTTATATCTATCCCAACATTTATAAAATGTTTCTCCTGGTTTTTGAGTAAAAGTGGTGATTTGTCTTTTGAAAGAGTTTGTTCTATGAGAAGGGAAAAATTTCTTTAAAAACTGTTGTTGCATTTCATCCCAAGCATGAATGGATCCTGACCTAATATTTTGTAGCCATGTTTTAGCTTTATCTTTTAACGAAAAAGGAAAAAGCTTTAATCTGATGGTGTTCATGCTACAATTTAAGTCATTATAAGTGTTACAAACTTCTTCAAATTCTCTTAAGTGCAAGTATGGATTTTCTAATTCTAAGCCATGAAAAGTGGGTAAAAGTTGAATAATACCTGGCTTAAAATTAAAATGAGATGCATCAGGAGGAAAAACAATACATGATGGTGCACTTGTTCTTGTTGGATTCATATGATCTCTAAGTGTTCTAACACGATTATTCTCATTATTCTCATTATGAATTGATTGGTTATCTTCTTCGGCCATGTTTTCTAAAGAAAATGATGATTTTCTAGAAAGTCTACCACTTAATGTACGTGTCCAAACTCTCATGCAAATACAAAAGAAAAGAAAAGAAAAAAGAAAAAGAAAAAGAAAAAGAAACAACAATTAGAAAAACAAATAAAAGTGAAAATAAAATAAAATAAAATATTTAATTTATACAATAACTTACCTCCCCGGCAACGGCGCCAAAAACTTGACACGATCAAAGAGTTGATGTCTTATCCCAAGTGCAGGAGTGTCAAAGTAAAATAACCCGGCAAGACCGGGGTCGAACCACAGGGAGGTGAATTATATAAATTACAAATAAAGAAAAAGATTTAAAGAGAATAATAACAGAAAAGGAGTTGAAGAAAGTTTTGGGATGTGATATTGATGTAAGGATTAAACAATAACAAAACATATGTCAAGGTTATAGGATTCACTAATGGTATTTCAAATAAATATAATATAAACTCTTTTTATTACTCAACTAGAAACCACACACAAAGGAGGTTCTAATCGGATGATTTCTCGTTATTAGCTCATTATAAATTACTAACATGATCATATTAATTATCTTATATAAGTAATACCATACTTATAAATATCATCAAGCATTCATGTTGCTAGTTTATGTTAACAACAAATCAAGTTTCTATCATAATAACGATTTCGGCCGAAAACTATGAAAGATCAAGCATTTGATGTACCAAATATTATACAACACAAATCTAAATTAAACATTTAATAAGCAAGGTATTAAGAATTAGTAAGATAAAAAGATAAAACATGTTAATAACAATCTTTCTTGGATATAAACATTTAAAGCTCATGTTGAGTTTATATTATACCTATTCTAACACCATTAGAGAAACCTTTTCACCTTGACATAATTAACTTAGCTAAACATTAAGAAGGAGAAAAACACAAATAAACAATATAAGAACATAAACATAATATAAGCTAACTAAGTATAGGAAAGGAAATGAAAGAGCATAAACAAGAGATTACTATAGCATAAAAGAAAACTTGAACATTACAAAGATGTAGAGAGAAAGCAAGAAGATAACTTTGATCTGAAAATTAATATGACTAAATACATGGACAATGCCTCCTTTTATAGGCTAAGTTTCAGAACTATTGATTGATTGAAGAATTGGTGGGCATCCATTGATTTGGTGGCTGGTTTTTGACATTAATGGCTGCTGGTTTTTTGATATTGTGGGCTGATTTTTGATATTGTTGGCTGGCCAAAACGTCATTGCTCACATCAGAATTATAGCCAACTGAATTGTGGAATCTGTGGGCAATTGTCTCAGCTTTCCATAAAAAAAAACCAGAGCTCATTTGGACTTCTAGAACTCAAGATATGAGCCAAAAACCGAATAGTGCTTGAGCTGCAGGACAGCTTCCGACGTCTTCGTTGTTGCTAAGATTTGGGCTTGAAAACGGCAGAACTGAGTCTTTGACTTCATATGAAAGTTGTAGGTCTATGTCTTACCTTTCCATCGATATAAAATGGACCTAAATCTGATATCTACAGCTCCAGATATGATCAAATTACTGAACGGTGTTCGAGTTTGGAATGCACCAGCAACACTTTGCTAAGTTTGGCCTTCTTTTTATCCTTTCAATTTCAATCCTTAAACTCATCAATCAATCCTTTTATTTATGTGATAGACCTGCATTTAGGATGAATATTTACCATGAATTAAAGGTATATTATATTTTTAGACTTGCTAATATAAAACATGCTTTTGTTAGGGAATTTAATGATACTTTAGGTGCAATATGATGACATAAATCCTTAATGAGAATGCACTTTTAGTACTAATCAATATTTAAACCTTTTTATTATGCAATAATGGGGATATATTTTAAGAGTATCAATTATTGTGGTTCATCCTCAACCTGAGAGGAACTTTATCTATTTAGCAATTATAATAGCTTTGACTGGGACTTATCACTGGTATCAGAGCTCTATCTTATAATGGCAACCAATAGAGAAAGAATTGAAAATTTAGAAGTTGCACTTGGAGGACTACAAGATAGAATGAGTAGGATGGAACTTGGTCTTAAAGACAAGTTACATCACATAGAGGAAGTCATCAATAAGCTCTTTATGGCCTTGCTCTCAACTAAAGATTCCAACAGTAATGACACGAGTAAAAGATTGATGTCTTCTCCCAAGTGCAGGAGTGTCGAAGTAATAAATAACCCGGCAAGACCGGGGTCGAACCACAAGGAGGTTAATTGTACAAATTATAAACAACAATAATAGCAATAACAAAAGTATAGTATAAACTCTTATTATTGAATTGGAAACCACACACAAAGGAGGTTCCAATCAGATTATATATTGTTAACATGATTACATTAGTCATCTTATTCAATTAATGCTAATACTTGTAAATCTCGTCAAGCATTCATGATTATAACTTATGTTAACAACAAATCAAGTTCCTTTCATAGCTCAGGTGTCGGTTATACCATACATTATGGGCTATGAAAGTGCCAAGCATTTGTTGTACCAAGTGTTATATAACATAAATCAAGATTAGTCATTTAACAAGCAAAGTATTAAAGAGTGAACAAGATAGCAAATATAAAACATGTTAGTATCAAACATTAAAGTCCATATTAAGTTTACATTATACTTATTCTTACACCATTAGTGTAACCTTTTCACCTTGACATAATTAACTTAGCTAGACATAATGAAAGAAAGCAAAATAGATAAACAAAATAAGAACATAAAAGTTAACTAAGTAAAGGAAAGGAAATGAAAGGCATAAACTTAATATTAATGAAAACAAAGCATAAAAAATACAAAGAGAGAAAGGAAGAGCATGATCTTGATCTGGAAATCAAGATGCCTAAATGCATGGCAAATGCCTCCTTTTATAGGCCAAAAATGGGAACTATTGATTTGATGACTAATTGATAAGTGGGTGACCAACTTTTGACTTGGTGACAATCCTTATCTTCTCTTGTCTGCCCAAAACGTCATTGATAACGTCAAAATTGGAGCCAGTTGTAAACATGAAAGTTGTAGGCAATTGTCTCAGCTTTCTTGTGTAAAAACTTCAGCTCATTTGGACTTCTAGAACTCTAGATATGGCCAAAATACCGAACAGTGCTCGGGCTGGAAGACAGATTCGGGCTTCTTTGTTGTTGCTACAATTTGGACTTGATAATGGCCTTTTTAGATCTTGGGCTCCATATGAAAGTTGTAGGCCTATGTCTTACCTTTCCATCCATATAAATTGGACCTAAATCTGAGATATATAGCTCTAGATATGACCCAATTACCGAACAGTGTTCCGGTTTGGATTGCACCGACATCTCTTTTCTAAGTTTGGCCATCTCTTTATCCTTGCAATTTAAGTTCTTCAAGTCATCAATCAATCCTTTCATTTATGTGATAGGCCTGCATTAAAAATAGATATTTACCATAAATTATAGGTATCTTATATTATTAGATACATTATTATAAAACATATTTTAGTTAAGGAGTTATTGATATTTCAAGTGCAAAATGATGATATAAAACCATGATAAAAATGCACTTTTAAGTACTAATCAAGTAACACCAATGCCCGTAATGGTCCTTCTCACCATAATAGGGAAGAGTTTATGGAGTGTGTAGAAGGAGGATGACAAATGTTCTCATCCAAGTTAACAAAGCTTGAATTTCTAAGATACTCTAGTGATGATCCAATTGAATGGTGCAGCAGAGTGGAACAATTTTTCAAAAACTAGGGCACCACAGCAGCACAAAAAGTGTCCTTGGCATCATTCCACCTTATAGGTGAAGCTAATCAATAGTGGCAATGGCTACGCCGTGCTTACATCGAGGAAAGGAGAGAAGTGACATGAGAGGTTTTTGAGGAAGAACTTTGGGCTCATTTCAGACTTGTTGATTATGAAGATTTTGATGAAGCGTTATCAGGGTCACACAGGTTGGTTCTTCACGAGATTACTAAAAAGAGTTTGAAAGGTTGGGAAATTGGGTGCAAGGATGGACACAGAAAGCACTGGTAGGAATGTTTATGGGAGGCCTTAAATCAAAAATTGTTGAAGGAATCCGGATGTTCAAACCACACTTTTTAAAGGAAGCTTTTAGCTTTACATGAATGCATGATGACTAGATCACTTGCCAACAAAAATTCATACAGAATTCACAATTCATTCCACAACTTGACTTTCCAGCACAAACAAAAACCACACCAGCTTCACAAATGAAAATACTTACTTGGGATGAAATGCAACAGAGGTGAGCTCAAGGTTTTTGCTTTAATTGTGATAAAAAATTCAATATTGGTCATAAATGCCAAGGCCCGCACGTCTTATTGTTAGAAAAGAGCTATAATTTAAATAATGAAGAAGAGATAAATGAGGAGACCACAATAGAAAGTTTGGTAACATGAACCTTGAGGACAAGGTTCCAGTGATAGAAAGAGGTATTGATAAACCCCCAAGAAGGTCACTACGTGCTCCTAATAAGAATCCACATTTTATGACATGAATCATGTAAGAGATGTGCCTCATGCAGGAGAAGGACGTGCCATAAATAGAGGAGAATGTGCCACATACATAGGATGTAGAGAAAACACTAGTTGCTTGAGGATTTGCTGGCATCATTCCATTAGAAGGCTTGGTCCATGGTCATTAACCATTATGTCATTAACTGTAGCCATTTGAATTCTTTGTTTTAAGTAATTGAGGTCATAAGTTTAGGAGAAATTGTTTCTTTTTTATGTATTTAAACTTTTTCAATATGTAGTAATAAGGATATATTTTCAAAATATCAATTATTATGGTTCATCCTCACCCTAAGAGGAACTTTATCTATTTAGCCATTGTAATAGTTTTGACTGGGACCTATTAGACAAGCCCAGGCTGAAACGGCAGCCTGAATCTTCATTCTTTTTACCAGGTCAAGGTCCCAGGTCACCTGAATTCTAGGTTAATTCACCTAAGTAACTTCTCAAAATGACATGGCTCACTACTCCCTCTGTTTTTTAAATGCGCCTCTGAATCAACGATGTTTCTGTCTTGATTGTTTTCCTAACTTTTAGGAATTGAATAGCAGACATCAATCTTTTAGTCGTGTCAGTCTCCTTTCCTTATTTCCCTGATTTGTGTTAAGGTTTCTTCACAAATGAAGAAGAAAGAGATGAAGAACAGAGAATTTAAGAGAAAGAATTTGAGAGAGAAGAGTTTAGACTGAATTTTCTGTATTCTATATTCTATTTTTACTGATAACCTCCATCATGGTTTTATAGCAACTGAATTTAATTACTAACTGAATATTCTAACTAACTATGACAACTGTAACAATATACAACTAACTCTGACTACCTACTAACAGAATTAGCCTTCATCTTGCTAAAAATGTTGCAGAAGCTACTAATCCTACACCACCCTTAGCTTGCTCATATACTGCATTCCTTCTAGGTACGCAACAGAACCCCCTTTATGCAAGATTCTTGTCCCAAGAATCTAAATCTGGTCACGTATCAATACTGAAATCTAGGAATTGTAACTACAGCTCTGTCAATTCTTCCCACGTAGCATCTTCAGGGAATGAATTCGATCATTGAATTAAACGTGCTACCACAACTGCATTACCCTTCTTCATAAGTTTCCTTTCCAGTATTGTAACTGGGTACACTTTAACTCTACCTTCATCATCTACAATGGGTATAACTTGAGAAATGATGGCAATGATGGCAACCTTTCCCACTTTTTTTCTTAATAACGAGACATGAAACACATGATGCACTATACTTCCTATAGACAACTAAAGTTTATAGGTTACTGCTCCAATACATTCAAGGATTTGGTAAGGGCCATAATACTTGGGATTTAGCTTGTAATGCTTCCTGTAGATGACACTGCCCTGACTGTAGGGTTGAACTTTTGAAAAATCCAATCTCCTACCAAAAATGTCCTCTTTGATCGTCTTCTGTCTGCCACCTGCCTCATCCGATTCCTTGCCCCTTCGAGCAGCCCCTTGATTAACTGATCCATACTGATCCTTCTCTGAATCCACTCCTCCATAGCAGCTACTTGACTAGCCTCAGTAAGCACCATCTCCCTTGCTAGAGGCTTATATCCATACAAAGCTTGGAATGGGGACATGCTGATTGTGGAATGAAAGCTGTTATTATACCACCACTATGCTGTGGATATCCATTGATACCACTTCTTTGAACAATGCATAGTAATACATCATAAGTATGTTTCTAGGCATTGGTTTACCCTTTTGGTCTGCCCATTCATTTATGAATAGTAGGCTATACTTAGTAACAACTTGACCCCTAGGTGTTTAAACAATTCTTTCCAAAATAAGCTTTTGAAAACCTTATCTCTATCGATCAAAATCGTGGCAGGCAAGTCATGAAACTTGTAGATGTGATCTAAAAAAGACTTGGTAACCTCTTGGACCATGAATGGATGTGCTAGGGTGATAAAGGGTGATAAAATGCTCATACTTAGTAAAGCGATCAA